>NC_041392.1:605762923-605785480 GCF_002162155.2 Triticum dicoccoides | reverse complement strand
CGCTGCCCCACTGCATTTATTTGACATTATTTAGCATAAAATAATATGTCAAATTGCTGGAAGATGTCCATTTAAATTTGGCCACAGCCACAAGACAATAATGCACTGAAAGTACATCGAGTCTCTATATCTCACCATGATTGCCCGCTGTCTCACCGCTCCGTCCGCCTCTGCCCCGCACGACATGCCGCCGCCCCACTCTGCCCGCCTCCGCCCCGCGCCGCACGCCGCCACCCCGCTCCCCGCTCGGCCGCCACCCGCACCGCACACATGCCAACGCAGCAAAAAAAATCTTCTCGACAGAAGTTGTTGTACTACATATAGAAAGTGATAATCAACATCAAGGCAGGGAAGAAATTGAAAAGAAGACACATGCTACTTGCATCCAATTAGGATAAAGAACATGGCAAGTATCACCTGTGGACCCACTGGGATAGAGATACATAAAGGATCCATCAAAACCCAAGCATTTTACAATTAACTGCATTTATTTGACATTATTTAGCATAAAATAAATTGGAAAGTACTGCAGAGGGGCATTGATGCATGTAACCCATTCTTTACGCGTCTGACAACAGGAGGTAATTGCTCGTGTGTTGCCACGGGAGCACAAATATTCTAATGGTTCAAAATGAATGGTGTCGATGATATACCATATCCTCAAGCACATCAAGCAACATTGTCATCCGACAATGTTTATTCACCTCAAAACTATAGTTCATATCCACAAATAAAGCATTTACATATAATGAAAATAAAGCATTTGCAAATAATGACAACTCCTTTGTTATGAAAACTTCCATGCAGGTTGATCTCTCAACTGTTGAAGATCGTGAACCAACCTATGGTTGCATGATTAGAGGGATAGTGGTATCCCCATCCCACAGGAGTTCAAATCCAGGTGCTCGCATTTATCCTGAATTTATTTCAGGATTTCTGGTTTAGTGGGAGGAGACATTTCCGTCGACTACGAGGCGCCTATTGTGACTTTGTAAAATTTCAAGATCACATGTCGGCTCAGTCTCTCGGAGGTGCTCATAAGAATAGGGTGTGTGTGTGTTCATAGGAGTGAGTGCATGCGAGTATATATGAGCGCTTGCATTTGTATTGTGTTCAAAAAAACCGTTGAAGGTCCGATGATAATCTACAAATAACTTTAAGGTACTTATAAAAAATAAACAATGAAAATAATAATGATGTGATACTATCCAAGTCCGCTACAATACAACATGCCAACCTACACATCAGGAATGAGAAAAGTAGGAATAATTATGTCTGATGGTAACACACGTGAGAAGCTTCCAACCGCAACCAAACACCAAACAAGATGATTCCTACACCAGCTTGTTTTCCCTAAAGTAAAAATCTGGTTAGCCATGTCATAGAAAATTCACAGTTGGTAAATTAAAGAGAAGAAGATGTAACATACAATTATGCGATAGACATTTCCAAAAACACGAAAAGATCAAGGTAGTGCATTCTTTTGTAGATAGAAAAATGTGTTGTATTCTTTGTAGATAGATACACATGCTCTCAAATGGCCTGATATACTTCACGGCATGATAACACTTCGGGTGAAAAAGATCCGCCACCACGGAGTTAACTGCGCTAGTCTTTGTACCACGGAGAATAAGCATCTTTTTGCCTTTCTTAACCTAGAATAAATATTAGAGCAACAGTCTGATGTGGAGCCAGGGAGAGAAACACATATATGCTATTGCTAATTTCACAACATATAAGTTTCCTAAGCATCAGAGCCTTGCAATAGCAACTAAATAACCTAGAACAAATATTAGAGCAACAGTCTGATGTGGAGCCAGGGAGAGAAACACATACATGCCGTTGCTAATTTCACAACATACAAGGTTCCTAAGCATCAGAGCCTTCCAATAGCAACTAAATTAAGATTTACAGGTTGTTATATGTACAAAACATCGACTATGTGCCATCATGCCCTTTTGTGTGTGACTTGGTTCCTATTACGAAAATGCAATGTTACAATACACTACTCAAAAAGTAATATGGCAAATTGCTGGAAGATGTCCGTTTACATTTGGCCACAACCACAAGACAATAATGCACTGATAGTACATCGAGTCTCTATATCTCACCATGATTTTTCGCCGTCTCACCGCTCCATCGGCACCAACGACTGGTACAGTGGCAGCTCAAACAAATAGGTCAGCGGCAATAGCCAAGACCTCGTCAACTCACTTCAGCTGCTCGATTGCATCTCAAATTAGACCTGATCTATTTATTAGACCTGATTATAGTGGCGGCTCGTACAGATTTCTCTTTGAACATACTGGCATGAATTAATCATAATGAGCTAGCCTGCAAGTTATCATGTATTCATGCGATTGATATACACCCATGTGAGAATTGTTTTAGCCCATCACCAATTTAGCCAGAGAAGCAAACATGCAGCTTCTGCTAATTGATAATTGTAGCAGTAAGAAGGCCTGCCAATTACCTCTTGCGATTTTTCTCTGAACAAAGAGGGAAAAACCGGTGCCACACTTTCAAGCACCGCCGTTGTCCAGATCGATGTGATCGGTTCTACACTTTCGCCCCCGTGCACAATTCACAAATTAAACACATGTTCCAGAAGACATGAATGCTTGGACATATAAGCAATGGGATGAACGCTGGTGCGAGGGGGTGTGGTCGGTGGCCGCTGACCAGGTGCGTCGAGGGGTACAGATGGCGGCGACGGACCAGGGCAGCGAGGTCC
This sequence comes from Triticum dicoccoides, assembly GCF_002162155.2. Lineage (NCBI taxonomy): Eukaryota > Viridiplantae > Streptophyta > Magnoliopsida > Poales > Poaceae > Triticum > Triticum dicoccoides. Next base: position 605,782,746 of record NC_041392.1, on the reverse strand, counting down.
GGCAGAGGACTCCGAGTGGCGGCCAAGTAGGAGGGGCTGGGATTGGCGACGACGCTAACCCTAGCGCTCCTGTTCAAGGTTTGGAACGAGAGAAACAGATCATGCGTGTGAGTTGAGTTGACGGGCCTGGCAGGGTTTCGATGGGCTTCGCCCATGTGCTTGTCAGACGCGAGAGGTGAGGAGGCGAACGGCGGATGGACGAAGCGCAGGGCAGGACGCGGTCCGTCGGCAGGAAGATGCCAATCGCCAGTGCCGGATCAGTCGGATGGAGACGCGAGAGGATGCAGTCCTACTGGGTGACGACCCTCTGACGCCAATAGCCGCATCACCAGGGCAAGGAGGCACTTACGCAGGCAGATGGATGGTGCCACGACCTCCACTGACCTTGAACGAAGCAGGGGAGTCGATGGCAGCCCAGAACTGGAGGGAAGGCGGCGGCTTATGGGATGTCGCGGCCGTCGCAGCGCCGGTGGAGAGCTTGGGGCGGCAGCGACGCAAGGGAGCCGGGCGGTGCGTGGAGAGAAGATCGGTGAGTTCTGGTGGGAGGCCGCGCTCCTTTTACGGTGCATCATGTCACACAATCAAATCAGATCGCGATCCGATTTTGTAGGACAGGGAAAAGGCAAAGGTGTCATGCAATCAAATCATACCGAAACTCGCCTTTCGTAAACCGGACAGAACGGGAAAAGGGGGTTGGACGAGATAAACGAACGATACAATTACCTACCACAATCTCCTTCTTTAGGAGTAGAGATAGCCTTTGGGGTAATTTAAATTTATTACCATATAATTATCATATTCGAAATTTCCTGAGTTGTGGCCTTACCATACCTGGATTGATAGCCTTTGGGGTAATTTAAATTTATTACCATATAATTACCATATTCGAAATTTCCTGAGTTGTGGCCTTACCATACCTGGATTGATTTATTACTATAATTATCATATTTGAGATTTCTGAGTTTATAGCCTTACCATACGTGGATTAATTGTGATTAATTATCATAAATACGTTGGGTATTGCCGACCAGACAAGAAAAAAGGAAAACCAGTGGGAGGGGGATGGTGGGTGATGGGACGAAAAAAAGCCAGACGAAAATAAACCAGACGAAAATGGTGGGACTATTCAACCAACTCGTCCATTAGGAGTAGAGATTCAGGGTTCGTTTGGCCTTTTTATACACTAATTGAGTTTCCTAGGCATTTAATGTCCATAATTCAAATTTGAACTACAAATACATGCTTCAGTTCACCAAAATGGCTAGAAAAATTATATATGTGTCCTTGGATGCATGTTTAGGTCTCATGCCAGGAATGAGAACGAATTACAACCGTACCAGTGTCCTGGCTCTTCCTCAAACATTTCGAATCTCGGGTTTTAAGTCCCCATAAATTCTAAACTCACCAGAAAGTCATCAAAGGTGGCAAGGTGTCATGTCATGGCACATATATGTCGTGGTAAAAACATTACCAATTTGGGCCAAGCTTTGTTACAAACCTCTTACAACCGGAGCCTGTTGCAAGAACCCTCGTGGTTTCGATAGGGAAACATGTCCCCTTGTGGGCCAAACGATAATCACTCCCTCTTGTAGCCTCATATTTTCTTCTACACGCGACACGGAACAACTGAAGATTCGGGCTGAACTTTGAAATTATTCAGGGTTCGTTTGACCCTTTTTATTCATTAATTGAGTTTTCTAGACATTTAATGTCCATCATTCAAATCCGAACTACAAATACATGCTCCAGTGTATCAAAATGGCTAGAAAAAATGTACATGTTTCATTGGGGTGCATGTTTAGGTCCCATGGAACGAATGAGAATGAATTCAACCGTCTCGCCGTCCTGGCCTGGCCACAAACATTGCGAATCTCGGTTTTTAAATGTCTGTAAATCCAAAACTCACCAGGAAATCATGAAACTTGGTATGATGTCAGTACATGGTATATATAATTGTCCAATTTGGGCGAAGCTATATTACAAGCCTTTTACAAACCGAAGCCTGTCGCAACCCTCGTGGTTCCGGTAGGGAAACATGCCCCTTTTGTGGGCGAAACGATAATCGATGCCTCTTCTCGCCTTGAACTTTGTTTTCTACAGGCAACATAGAATAACAGGAGTGTCGGGCTGAAATTTGAAACTGTTCAGGGTTCGTTTGACCATTGTATATATATTACTCATTATTAAGTTTTCTATGCATTTAATGTAGTCCATAATTCAAATTTGAACTACAACCACATGCTCCAGTGAAGCGAAATGATGGGAAATCGTACATGTGTCATTGGGTGCATGTTTAGGTCTCGTTTAAGGAATGAGAATGAATTACGAACTTATCGTCGTCCTGAAACAATGGGAATCTCGGTTTTTAAATCCCAGTAAATAAAAAAGTCACCTAAAAACATGAAACTTGGCATGGTTTCATGACATGGCAGATATATGCAGTGGTAAAAAAATCATCGAGTTTAAGAAGAGGCGCACACATTAGTAGCCAACGAAGTCCTTTTTTAAAAAAAACTGACACGTCAATATCGCAAACGGTTGTATTATATTTACCGTGTCGAAATTTAACCATACTCGGTGGCGTGCGTGCGGCTGTTTGATTCGACGGGACGAGCGCGAGAAGTCCGCCGTGCAGCTTCGACGGGACGCGTGCGAACAGTCCGCCGCGCAGGCTCAATGGGACGCGTGCATCCTGTCCACCTCGCAGACTCGACGGAACACGTGCGAGCAGCAAGGCCGCCCATGCTTATCGGGAAGCGAGCTCTTTGACCTCCATGCACCAGCCGCCGCCCGCCTCGCTCACAACTTCTCCATTAATGGGTTAATTAAAGCATCTGGACGGAGGGTGTTTACTTGTGATCCCATGGCAGCATTTGCTTTGTTCGCGTTTTCAACTGGTATTCCGCCCTAATTTAAATTGCCACATAGGGCAACGGATAATACGACCATAAATAAAATGACAATGGATAGTACAATGACAAATTTACAATGGCGCACATAATAATCGTCTTACATATTCCGAATAATTTAAAATGCCACATGCGGCAAAACCCGAAAAACACGGGGCAAGAGAAGAAGGAAATTGCAGACAACGATCTGGGTCGTTACTGTCTCTACTCGTCGATGGATCGCCGGATGGCGAAATCCTCCAGCTCCTTTTTCAATTCCTCACGACTTTGCTTGAAAGCGGCCATGGATTCCTCCACCTCTTACTCGCGCTCGATCCGGAGCTTCCTCAAGCCACCCATCAGTTCCTCGATGACTGCTTTCAGCGTCATCTCCGAGGCACTGCTCTGCTCATGCAGCATCTTCCATCCGGCGACCTCCTCCTCCTTCTCGGCGACCAACTTGAGGAGCTTCGCATTGTCATCCATGAGTTGCTCGACGAGGCCGGTCGCCTTGTCAACCGAGGCATCGCTGATCTTGAGCAGCTTCATCAAGCCGTCGACCAGCTCTTGCTGCGTAGTGACGCCAGCGAGAATGTCGCCGTCGCCGGTGAAGGACTTCAGGAACGCCGGCTCGTCACGATGGCCGACGCCGCGAATGCGCTTGTGAGAGCCCTCGCGTGCCCATGAGAGCTCGTCCGAGGGCTCCGTGGCATGCCCTGACATCTCTGTTGTGGCTGCGGCTTCGCGGCGGGACCTCTCTAGTTCTTCCGCGGCCTTGGTCTTTGCTGTCTGGTTATATGTCCACCCTAAACTCCTCCTACCGGTCATGGCGGAACGACTTGACAGAGAAAACCAGTTTTGTGGATGATGAGGAGAGGAACTGCGAAGTAATTTTCGAGTGGGTAGTTTTTATAGCCCGGTGCTAAGTGTGAACACATATTATATTGAGAGGTGTGAACAGATTTGCAATTACTTATTGCGTTGTAATAAGCAATGTGACGAGAAACAAGGTCAAAATTTATTGATGGCAGAAGGTTAACCACGTGGTTGCTCGCCGTTGGGGCGGCCGCGGTGCGCTCCGCTCTGGCGTCCCTGCGCACGCTCTGCTCGTCGTCGAGGCAAAGTTACAATGGCAATTGTTAATAATTCTTAATAACTGTCTTATATATTCAGGATAATTTAAAATGCCAAATGCGGCAAGGCCCAAAAACACTCACGACCTACATATGCATACAATTATAATAAAATATAAGCTAAAAGGCTGAGCTGGCGGCCTTCCGACGATGGTCTTCTCGGACTCCATGATCAGCATAGCACCCTTGCGGCCATTCACTCTGAGTGTCCCGACCCGCCTCCGCCTACGGAGCTGTTGGCGCTGATGGGAGGCTCTTGGGGCTGCTGGGCCTCTTCCAGAAGAACTTGACAGCGTGCAATCGCGCGCATGACAACTCCGCGGAACCGCTCCATTTCCATGTCTCTGGCCTGGTAGCAAATTCCGTCGATCACCTGCATCCTCAAGATATCACGTTGGAGATGTTCTACTTCATCGGGGACGTCACCTCTGCCAAGATGCGCTCAAGCCTGGCCACCACATCATCGAGATCGAGGTTGACACGGCCGTCGCGGGCAATGATGAAGCCACATGTTGCCTTTGTCTTGACTGAATCACAGAGGTCCTATGCCCATTCCTTGTGGGGCATCAGGCTCTCGATGAGCATTGGTGACGGCGGTTCTTCGGGTGGGTCGTTGATCATGCCGCCGAGCAGCTCTGGATCTTTTGCACGATGGATGGCAAACTGCTCATCACACCTCCTCTGCAATATGTCGATTGTGCTCCCAAGGACTGTGACGCCGATATCACTGCCGATGGGCCATGGTGCCCGCACCGGCTGATGAAGCTCTTGCTCCCCGACCTGCTTCGGCTCGTTCTCCTTGCCGAAGATGTAACGCAGGTAGGCGTCGACGTTGAAGCTTTGGTCGTTGCCTGGCATGCTTGGAATAACTAATGGTAGATGGGTGAGGACTAGATCTTCGCAGAGTGTCGCGGCGATGCGTTGCCGCCTGGGTTATATGCAGCAAGCCGTTAGATTGTGGCGGGAAACCGGTGAGGGAATAGGTGTGGATTTTACAATACACCAATGTGGAGCGCGGGAAGCATTCACTGTAGCGCGGGAAGACTAAGCGGAGCACACACACAACCTGAATACCGTAGCCGGTGCCACGTGTTATTTATCACACAGGTGTTAACATAAGGAAATGCATGTGTAACTTACTAATCATCGCACACGAGTACTCGCAGACGCATCATGTGCGATACTCCTAGCCATCGCAAGCAACTAGTTTGCATTTTTCAAAGTTTTTTATACACACAGAATCGCACACGAACTAACTGTATTAACCGTCTGTGTTGTAAATTCTCATCCCAAATAGTTCATCCGAGTCGGCTGTTTGCCACGTATCACACACATCTTGTTAAGTTAAACCATTTCTGTTGCGTTCGCTAATCGAAAACAGTTCGTCCGAGTGAACCGTATGCCCTATATCACACACACCTTGATGTGGCTAACCGTTTATGTTGCACTCCCTAATAGAAAACGGTTCATCGGAGCGAACTGTATGCCGTATATCGCACACACATTGATATGGCTATCCGTTTCTGTTGTTCTGACTCATCGCAAACAGTTCGAACAGGTTAACCGTGTGGCCTGAATCGCACACGCAACTAAAATCTGAATCGTGTTTGATGTATCCTCCATTGCAAACGTTTTGCACCTTTTTTGACAGTTTTTATACACCACCATTTGCGATACTGCATCGCACACAGTTTCTCGAAGGGTCTCTGATCGTAGTGTCGCGTTAGCAGCATCCTGCAGCAGTGATAGTATAAAAAGTTGCCAAAAGTATATGAAAATTGTATAATATCAGCATAGATACGACGGAGACGTATCAGCTACCTCACCACCCTTGTCCTCAACAATCATATTATGAAAAATGACACAACATGTCATCAACTTTCCAACATCATTGCAGCTCCACGAACAATTCTCCAACGAGCTTGGAGCACTCCGAATGCCCTTTACACATCCTTACCAGCTGCTTCTTGCATTATTGAAAAGTGGCTCTGTTTGTTGCCTTGGAGATCTGATATGGTCTACACAAATGCCGCACTGAGAATAGATTCCATCGGCAAGGCAATACCCCATGTTGTAGTTGTAGCCGTTGATGGTGCATTTCATGGTAGTGATTCCCCATTACAAAGTCTCCTAAACATGGGAGATCACTAGAGCACATTGACGGCGTTGTGAGAATCCATGCATTTCTACTTAGGAGAGAATGATAGTTGCCCGCAACAATCTCTGGTGAGCTTGAAGAAGTGATAGTGTGTCTCCACTCTCTCCACCATGCACAAGAGAAATGGTTTGTGCATGTGGAACCGTCGATGAAACCATGGTTCATCAGGGAAAGTTGGTTCTGAAACATGGTAGTCCCTGTAGAGTAGCCGTGCTCTAGAGACCATATCCCGATTCAGAACTCTTCTCCCTGTGATTGAGCTCTCGAAATTGAGAATGTGCTCCACCTCCCGGTACATTTCCTGTTGGATGCTCATCATCATCTTGGCTTCTTCGTCCGAATCCAACGAATCGAGGAACTCCTGATGAATTAATTCATCAAGCTCTGCGGGTTCGTACTCCTCATCCGACAGACCATCAGAATCCATCATTTTGCCTACAAAACAGTAAAAAAAAGGGGTCAGACATTCTGACAAACACATGGAGGGCAAGGTGCAGTTCGAGAGTACCCGGAGCATACTGTGGTGGCGTCCGAGCCGGCGACCGTGTCTGTGCAAGCGGGAATGGAGGGGAGGAGTGTTTTCGCAGTGTTGCCGGAGCTAAGGGCTCAATACAGCGACGGAACAAGGGTGGTGCCGGAGTTAGGGGTGGGCCGATGTGGACAAGGGAGAAGAGAGGGGAAGAACAAGGACGAATCGACAAGGTCGGAGAGGGATTTGGTGCAATTTAGTATGGGTTCGACCTGTATGGTCCGACGCGACGAACACACCTGGGCCTTTCCATACCCGTCCCAAATTTTGGCCGGATATGACGGGTGCTGTCTGCGCGAACATTTGGAACCGGTTTAAGAAGCCCGACTGGGTTGGCTTTTTCTGATCGGTCAGTGACCGGGCCGTCCATTCGGCCTTTGGGGCCGGTTTGGGGCGAGTTGGTGTTGGCAAGCTTGCAAATAATGAGGAAGAATGATGAGGAGCGTTTGCTTCTTATCCGTTTGAGATGGCATGTGGAAACGACGGCGCTTCATGGCAAATGCGTACGGACAGCAACCGGTGGACCAATTTCCTTTTCTCTCTACGAGTAGCAACAGTTTGCTTGGTGTGAGAGCATCTCCAACAGGCGCCTAACGGAGCCGCGCCGAAAACTTTTTTTACAACGCCAAAATAGTGTTTTAGCGTGCCGCATGACCGAGCATCTTCAGCAGATGCCTAAAAATATAATGCCCAGCTAGCAACGATGACATCTTCAGCAGACGTCCAAAATTACGTGTACCCAGCTCGCCGTCCGTGGCATATGCTCGCCGCCATGGTCATGGCCACGGGCCGCCCGTGGCATGCTCGCCGTCGTGGCCGTGGCCCGCGGCCGCGCTCCGCCCTGCCATGGCCTGCTCGCCCCGCCGTGGCCACGCGCCGCTGCCATGGCCTGCTCCTCCCCTGCTCGCCCCATCGTGGCCGCGCCCGCGCCCGCCGTGGCCGCTCCCGCACTCGCCCCGCCGTGGCCTGCTCGCCCCGTCGTGGCCGCGCATGCGCCCGCGCCCGTCGTGGCCGCGCCCGCACTCGCCCCGCCGTGACCTGCTGTAACGCCCTCGATGCGGCTATATCTCCCACGTGTCAAAGCACGATTTAGAGGCATAACCGCATTGAAAGCAATGTCGCAAGTGAGGTAATCTTCACACAACCCATGTAATACATAAGGGAAAGAGATACATAGTTGGCTTACAAACGCCACTTCACACAATTACATGAATAAAGCATTACATCAACCAGTTACAATTAAGGCCCGACTACGGAGCCAAAATAAAAGAAGACTACCCCAAATGCTACACAGATCCCCGATCGTCCCGACTAGGCTCCAGTACTGATTAACTGGAAATGAAACAACATAAAGGACAAGATCTTCATCGAGCTCCTCCTTGAGCTTGGTTGCGTCATCTGCACAGTTCAACGACACCTGCAAGCTGGTTTTGGAAGTATATGTGAGTCACATGGACTCAGCAATCTCACACCCTCGCGATCAAGACTATTTAAGCTTATAGGTAAGGTAAAAGGTATGAGGTGGAGCTGCAGCAAGCGACTAGCACATATGGTGGCTAACATATTCGCAAAAGAGAGCGAGAAGAGAAGGCAAAAGCACGGTCGATGAACTATGATCAAGAAGTGATCCTAAAACAACCTACGTCAAGCATAACTCCAACACCGTGTTCACTTCCCGGACCCCGCCGAGAAGAGACCATCACGGTAACACACGCGGTTGGTGCATTTTAATTAAGGTCAACTTCAGATTTTCTACAACCGGACATTAACAAATTCCCATCTGCCCATAACCGCGGGCACGGCTTTCGAAAGTTCAATACCCTGCAGGGGTGTCCCAACTTAGCCCATCACAAGCTCTCACGGTCAACGAAGGATATTCCTTCTAGAGGGAAGACCCGATCAGACTCGGAATCCCGGTTACAAGACATCCTCGACAATGGTAAAACAAGTCCAGCAAGACCGCCCGATGCGCCGACATCCTGATGGGAGCTGCACATATCTTGTTCTCAGGGCAACACCGGATAAGCAATCCGTACAACTAAAACCAGCCCTCGAGTTTCCCCGAGGTGGCGCTGCAAGGGGCTCTAGTTTGGACCAACACTTAGACAAGCACTGGCCCGGGGGGGTTTAAAATAAAGATGACCCTTGGGCTGGCCTAACCCAAGAGAAAAAAAAGGCTAGGTGGAAAATGGTAAAACCAATGTTGGGCCTTGCTGGAGGAGTTTTATTCAAAGCGAACTGTCAAGGGGTTCCCATTATAACCCAACCGCGTAAGGAACGCAAAATCCGGGAACATAACACCGATATGACGGAAACTAGGGCGGCAAGAGTGGAACAAAACACCAGGCATAAGGCCCAGCCTTCCACCCTTTACCAAGTATATAGATGCATTAATTAAATAAGAGATATTGTGATATCCCAATAAAATATCCATGTTCCAAACATGGAACCAGCTCCAATCTTCACCTGCAACTAACAATGCTATAAGAGGGGTTGAGCAAAGCGGTAACATAGCCAAACAACGGTTTGCTAGGACAAGGTGGGTTAGAGGCTTGGTTCAACAATATGGGAGGCATGATAAACAAGTGGTAGGTATCGCAGCATAGGCATAGCAAAAGAGCGAGCAACTAGCAAGCAAAGATAGAAGTGATTTCGAGGGTATGGTCATCTTGCCTGAGATCCCGCAAGGAAGAAGAACGAGTCCATGAAGAAGACAAACAGACGAAGTCGAACGGATCCTCACAGACACGGCGTTATCAGAACTAACCCGTAGAAGCAACACCAGAAAGAAGCAAACAACATAGTAAACAACCACCACATAATCCTGGCATGATGCACAACCAAGTATGATGCATGTACGGTTTAATGATACATGTCATGGCAAAGTGCACAAACAACTCTACAAGTTAAGTGGAGCTCAATATGCAACGAGTTGCATATTGATGGAACACCAGATCAATTATTTAGTTCACTCTCGGTTAGGTACTCAACAATATTAAATGTTGGTTAACATGGCAAGAGGTGAAGCATAACAAAACTATACCATCTAAACAATTGAAATGGGGCCAGATATAATAAACAATGAATCCGGTAGATCCCCATATGCCTTAGTAATTTATTGCAACAACAATTTTAAAACATTTAATTGTTGTTATCATGATGCGGATGACATGAACAAGTTTATGCAATATTTATGAAAATATTGACATGATAAGATATGAGGCATTTGTCATCGTGACGGAAACGAAAGGGGTGCCACGACAACGAATCTGAAAGTGATGCCACGGCAACATATCGATCTCCGGTAACTCGATTGAGATACCGATGCAAAGGGGAAGTGTGCGGGAGCGTGTCGTGCAAGATGGTGGGTGATCCCGGTAACCGGGTTCCCCACGAATTAGCAGCAGAAGAGGAGGACCGAGCAAGTGACAACTCGGGCACGGTGCAAACACAGGGTGCAACTCATACAACACATGCAAACGTTCACGGACGGTCGTCTCGATGGTTATACCTTCGAAGAGTGCGAACGGGACGGTTCGAGTTCATCGAGGGAAGTAGAGGAAGTAGTCGTTCACGGGTCATCGAGGGAAGTAGTGGTACTTTTCCGAAGAGGAACTTGATGAACCCAACATCTCCAAGGCGACGGTAGTCGTACACGGCAACGGTAACTTGTAGGGTCGCCCATTTCATGGTACTTAGGTGAATCCACGAGAAATGGTAGTCGTACATGGTTCATCGAGGAACCTGACGTTTCGTCCTGTAGTCGTTCGAGCGTCCGATGGTAATGGTACTCGGTCGCTTCGAAGAGGTACTTGGGGTCATTAGAACTTGTCGATCTCGTCATCTTGAAGGGGTACTTGACGTTCTTAGCGATTCCGAAGACGACGGTAGAGGTACACTTGTTGTAGGGGTACTTGTCGGATCCACGGCGATGGTAGAGGTACAAACGTTCTTGCGGTACTTGTCGGTCTGGTCTTGGTGTAGATGTACATGGCAAACATAGTGGTACTCGCGGACTTCGGCGGCGGTAGTCGTACACGGTTCGTAGGGGTACTTGACGTCCACGGGGCCGACGGCAGGCGTTCTAAGCATCGAGCGTCCGGGTACTTGGTGAAATCCTCGGAGATGGACTTGGCGGTCCGGGTACGGAGTGGTTGTAGACGTTCTCGAGATGTTCTCGGGTCGATGGTACTTAGCGGGGAGGTAACCATCGGGCTGCCGTTTGTCAGAAACGAGCTGCACCAAGCAAGATCGAAGCAGCAGCGGCAGCAACAGAGTTGGCCAAAGGGGAATGCTCAGGCAGGAGCTCCATAGCACAGCGAGGCGACAAGGAGGTCGGGTGGCGGCGACGGGCGGCGCCGGGAAGAGCATCTGCAGCAGGGCGTGGAGGGAGGAGTAGCAGAGGAAGGGGTCGCGCGGAGGGGCCATGGCGACGGCGAACTTGGAGGCGGGGCGGCGTCGGGCGCGCAGGTGGCTGGTCGCCGGCGCGTGGAGGAGCAAGAGCGATGTGGACGAGGTGACACATGGTCGGCGAGGAAGGAGAGGCCGGCAGGGGGCGTGGCTATGGCGGGACGCGGCTGCTCATGGAGGACGGCGAGCGCCGGCAATGGAGGACGCGCTGCGGCACAACCGCGTCGGAGCAGGAGGCCAGCTTGGCTGCGCGACATGGAGGCGCACGGGAGGAGTAGAGGTACAGCCAGCGGGCGGAGGAGGCGAAGGATGGCGGCGCTGGTGGGAGAAGGAGGCGGGGCTCGGGGCTCGCGCATGCTGGGGAGCACCTCTCCCTGGCGATGCGTGTGGGAGCGAGGGAATGGTGCGCGAGGCGTGTGTGGCGGCGGAGGGAGGACGAGGGAACGAGTGGTCGAGGGAAGAGAGATAGGGTTTGGATGGATCGGGCTCTGCTGGGCCTAGGAGTCCGGCCTCGGTGCAAAAGGGCTGCGGGAGGCTGGCGGCTGGCCTTGGCCAAATAAGTGGGGAGGGGAAAAGGCCATGAGGCCTCGGTTGAACTCCTCTCTCTCTCTCTTATTTTTAGCAGAAAACAAATAAGGAGAAGAAAACGAAAAAGGGAGGTTAGGGAAAGAATTTGAGTACGCGGATAAATTTCCCGGACTTGCAAAAATACGGGGAATTTGATAAAAATGGCCTGAGGATTTTTAGAGGAAGAAAAATCCACACTCGTTGGATTTAGCTCGGCAAGTTTTTAATTTCGAAACCCATTCAAATGAACTCCAAATGGGTTGCAATTATAGGAGGTGACCCTACACAATAGATGTGATTTATGGGCAGATTTGGAACATTAATGGAGAAAGTAAAATTGCAAACCCAATTTGCAATTTAACTTGAAAGGTCGAAACGGAAGGGTAGGAGGATGAGTCAGGTAAGGGAAGAGTTGAAGTGTAGTGCAATTGTGTTATGGGTGATTCTATCTTAAAGGAATATTTTATAATAGCTCCCTAAATATTAGGAGGATATGTTATAAAGAGAACTCACCATGTGAATTTCCTCGATTTAAATGGATCAAAGATCCATGCCATTTATTTAGTTGAGTTTTTAAAAAGAGGGTGCAAGATGACATGATGCAATGCACATGATGCAAAGATGAAATGCAACGGACCAAACAAATCACATGACGAAACCCGGAAATCATGGAAGCCACCTGAAGCTCCAGACTTGGGACGTTACAACACTCCACCACTACGAGAGGATCTCGTCCCGAGATCTAGAATGGCACCGGAGGGAAAAGGAAGAGGAAGATAAGAGGTAAAACTAAGTTGCTTCTTTGACCAATAAGTGAAACCATGAACCTTGAGAGGTCGAACAAATTGAAAGGAAGAATGCAACGAAGAAGTACAAAGTTGCAAACACTCCGTTAAGAAAGAGGAATAAGAAAGAACCGATTTGGGTAGCACTCCGGTTGAAAAGAGATGAAAGACTTGATAAGATGAAAGAACTTGAAAAGGGGCACGACACTCCAGTTGGATGGATAAGCAAGGAAAAAAATGATCTTGGCAAACGAGATGATAGGACGAAGAGAGCAACGTCACAATGCCTTCGGAACAAAAGAAAAGAAGGTAGATCGTCAGAATAAGAGATCGGAGAAAGAAATGACAACTCTCGCAAATAGAATTGAAAGAGCATGCCTACGAAGAAAAAGTTGAACGGAGTTGTTGGAGAACCAACAATGAAAAGAGTAAGCTTGTTGTGGGCTTATGGAAAACATCTCAAAACTATGAGGTGAAATTCTGCCACTAACAAAAAAATAATATATTGGATTGGTATCAACAAGGAGACGAGAAACTTATTTCACTGGGAGGATAAAAGAAGAACTTGGGTCATTTATGAGTACCATGATAGCAACAATCCTTAGGGAAAGTTTTAGGTGAAACATGACACAAGAAAACTCCAATGAAAAGATTGATGGGTTTAAATATCTCATTCTTGAAGAATGATATATTACCACCTCAAAAGATAAGGGAGACACAAATCCACTATGGATTGCAAGATAAAGAATGTTTTAGCTCCTCTGAAAAGAATGTTGATGAACACTTCGAGAAGGAAATTAAATCCTTGATGAAACCATCATGTAGAGCCTCCATGAAGAACTCCGGTAACAAAAGGATGATCAAACGGAAGAAAAGAGAAGTTGAAAACACAAGGTGAAGCCTTGCGATGATTTAGATGAATCTTCACGATGATATAATGCAGAAAAGCTTGGAACTCCGGAAAAGAAAGATGAAACAAATGAAACTGAGAATTTGATGAGCCTCCAGAATAGTAAATTAATCACTTGGATGAAACGAAGAATAAGAATTACGTTGTGCGCATCCTTCACCAATTTAGATTGATGACAAGCCACGGATTTGGCAAACTACTTATTCTCATTGAAAGAATTAATATAGATATCGTGCCAACTTGGGAAGGTATTGAACGAACCACCGGAAGAGTTGAAAAAAACGAATAAATAGATATGATAAAGAAGGAAGAGAAAACTCTTAAATGAACCACCGTAAGAATTGAAAACGATTGAAGAAAAGATAACGAAGCACCGGGAAGAATTATAAAAAAACGAAGATACTTGAGACAATCGAGATACATGAGAACGAAGGGATCACAAACTGATTGTAGATCACTTGAACGATGCACCGGTAAGATTGGAGAATGACAACTGAAAGCTGAGAATGAATAAACCTGAACTGATGGACTCCGGATAACAAACTGAGAAGACTTTTGAATTGCTCCGGATAGATGAAAAGAATTCTCACAATCAAAACAAATTATGAGAGGATGGCAACAAGCTGGAATCACGAATCTTGAAGAGAATGGAGCAAGATTGAGAGAAAAATCTTCTTCGGTCTTCAAAATCCGAGAATGACGACGAGAAACACCACCGAGAATTGTTGACGCACTCCGAAAGAATCAAAAGAGAAGAGATTGAGCCAACGATGAAAAGAATGTGGACGATCTTGGAGAAAAAACATAAGACTTATGATAATTCATTCTTACGTCAAACTTGGAAAAGAATTTGAGAATAACTCCGGGAGAATTAGAAGAGTTAGGTAAGATCCTGGAAAAAGACCTGTGGGTTAGGGCCCACTCAAAAGAAACACCGTTGAACAATTTAAAAGAGAGAATGCACCGGTTGAATTAAAAGGCTTGAATGAGATTACATCCTCAAAAAAAAGCTTGAACGAAAGCAGAGTGAACACATGAATCTTCGAGATATCTTGAGCACTCGGAAGAATTGAATATCGAGAAATGAAATATTATGAGGTGCACCGGTATGAGAAGGCATTTGAAATGAGGGAAGGATATGATCAACAAAGCTTGAATTAGTTCCACCGGAGAAGAAAGAGAATGAATAATGATGAACTTGAGGTTCCGTTAGAATCTTCATGAGAATCACCGGATAAGAACATTGAAGGAAAAGAATGGAGAGACTTCACAAGAATAAAATGGATACCTGGTGAAGAAATCTGAGTCCTTGAAGAAACAAAGGGTGGGTGGGCGGGAAAAACAAAGGCAACTTGGAGACGGATGAAACAAACACCATTAGGAAGAAATGATAATTGATCTTGCTGATGTTGAAATGATCGGATCCACTTGAAGAGAAACACGCCGGTTGAAAGGATTGACATGACAAACTTGATTATCAAGAAGGATTAGTATTCACATCAGAGTATGAGAACACCGCTTAGGAACAGGTATGGAATCAACATTTGACTTCGAAGCAACTCGAATAGCACAACTCAAAACAAAACAAAGAATTGGCTTGCAGAATAAGCTGGAACAAACATATGATAGAGATTTCGTCCGAAGTTTTCGTGGTGGGGCCTACACGGGCTCGATCGTACAACACCATCATGTACAAGGCAGTGCACATGACATACGAAGCGTCCCCGAGTCGGCATAGCCAAGGACTCTTTAAGACACAACGAGACCACTGTAAAACCAACCGTGGATAGGCGGACCACTAGACGTCGAACCCCAATTTCATATCATACATCTGTCAGAAAGATATCCTAAGAGCTACTTGAATTCCCACTTATAAACTCCCAAAAAATTTCCGGTTATGCAATCAGGTGTTGGGGATACAGGAGAAGCATAATATCTCACCCAAAACTAGCAAATCCTACATCCAGCTGTATCCATCCTTCAACACATAACCAAGAAACCTTCAGAAATCGTTTACCTCAAACTTCGAAAAGCATCCGTTATACGAGTTATGGCAATACTCCCGAACTCCCGCCCCAGTACTGGGTGGCGTCGAGGTTATCTCACCAACAACTGCATAAAAGAGATTTTCGATGTCGGCAAAACTATCTCAGGTATTCCAGAACTGCAACGATAAAATTGTGACGACAACACCTCGGAGCTCAACTCCCCGGGACACTGCCACAACCCCTAAATGATAGGAGGCACCAAGAACAATGTTCTCGTCACAAATCGATCGGAACGATTCCAAGATACCCGCGTGATCCTAAAAAAAATTAAGTGAAATTTGAGAAGAGAAGAGTCAAAACTCTACGTCAGGATGCCTCACCAGAGCGACGAAGGGACTGAGGAGTAAAAAGAATTCCTAACTCTCCGATATATATAAATCCTAACTGACTCAAAACATTTCTAGACTCAATAACGCCAGCGATTCGATCAAGCAGGGGGCTCCTAAGGTCGGGGAAGGCTCTGATTACCAACTTGTAATGCCCTCGATGCGGCTATATCTCCCACGTGTCGAAGCACGACTTAGAGGCATAACCGCATTGAAAGCAATGTCGCAAGTGAGGTAATCTTCACACAACCCATGTAATACATAAGGGAAAGAGATACATAGTTGGCTTACAATCGCCACTTCACACAATTACATGAATAAAGCATTACATCAACCAGTTACAATCAAGGCCCGACTACGGAGCCAAAATAAAAGAAGACTACCCCAAATGCTACACAGATCCCCGATCGTCCCAACTAGGCTCCACTACTGATTAACTGGAAATGAAACAACATAAAGGACAAGATCTTCATCGAGCTCCTCCTTGAGCTTGGTTGCGTCATCTGCACGGTTCAACGACACCCGCAAGCTGGTTTTGGAAGTATATGTGAGTCACAGGGACTCAGCAATCTCACACCCTCGCGATCAAGACTATTTAAGCTTATAGGTAAGGTAAAAGGTATGAGGTGGAGCTGCAGCAAGCGACTAGCACATATGGTGGCTAACATATTCGCAAAAGAGAGCGAGAAGAGAAGGCAAAAGCACGGTCGATGAACTATGATTAAGAAGTGATCCTAAAACAACCTACGTCAAGCATAACTCCAACACCGTGTTCACTTCCCGGACCCCGCCGAGAAGAGACCATCACGGTAACACACGCGGTTGGTGCATTTTAATTAAGGTCAACTTCAGATTTTCTACAACCGGACATTAACAAATTCCCATCTGCCCATAACCGCGGGCACGGCTTTCGAAAGTTCAATACCCTGCAGGGATGTCCCAACTTAGCCCATCACAAGCTCTCACGGTCAACGAAGGATATTCCTTCTAGAGGGAAGACCCGATCAGACTCGGAATCCCGGTTACAAGACATCCTCGACAATGGTAAAACAAGTCCAGCAAGACCGCCCGATGCGCCGACATCCTGATGGGAGCTGCACATATCTTGTTCTCAGGGCAACACCGGATAAGCAATCCGTACAACTAAAACCAGCCCTCGAGTTTCCCCGAGGTGGCGCTGCAAGGGGCTCTAGTTTGGACCAACACTTAGACAAGCACTGGCCCGGGGGGGGGTTAAAATAAAGATGACCCTTGGGCTGGCCTAACCCAAGAGAAAAAAAGGCTAGGTGGAAAATGGTAAAACCAATGTTGGGCCTTGCTGGAGGAGTTTTATTCAAAGCAAACTGTCAAGGGGTTCCCATTATAACCCAACCGCGTAAGGAACGCAAAATCCGGGAACATAACACCGATATGACGGAAACTAGGGCGGCAAGAGTGGAACAAAATACCAGGCATAAGGCCGAGCCTTCCACCCTTTACCAAGTATATAGATGCATTAATTAAATAAGAGATATTGTGATATCCCAATAAAATATCCATGTTCCAAACATGGAACCAGCTCCAATCTTCACCTGCAACTAACAATGCTATAAGAGGGGTTGAGCAAAGCGGTAACATAGCCAAACAACGGTTTGCTAGGACAAGGTGGGTTAGAGGCTTGGTTCAACAATATGGGAGGCATGATAAACAAGTGGTAGGTATCGCAGCATAGGCATAGCAAAAGAGCGAGCAACTAGCAAGCAAAGATAGAAGTGATTTCGAGGGTATGGTCATCTTGCCTGAGATCCCGCACGGAAGAAGAACGAGTCCATGAAGAAGACAAACAGACGAAGTCGAACGGATCCTCACAGACACGGCGTTATCAGAACTAACCCGAAGAAGCAACACCGGAAAGAAGCAAACAACATAGTAAACAACCACCACATAATCCTGGCATGATGCACAACCAAGTATGATGCATGTCCGGTTTAATGATACATGTCATGGCAAAGTGCACAAACAACTCTACAAGTTAAGTGGAGCTCAATATGCAACGAGTTGCATATTGATGGAACACCACATCAATTATTTAGTTCACTCTCGGTTAGGTACTCAACAATATTAAATGTTGGTTAACATGGCAAGAGGTGAAGCATAACAAAACTATACCATCTAAACAATTGAAATGGGGCCGGATATAATAAACAACGAATCCGGTAGATCCCCATATGCCTTAGTAATTTATTGCAACAACAATTTTAAAACATTTAATTGTTGTTATCATGATGCGGATGACATGAACAAGTTTATGCAATACTTATGAAAATATTGACATGATAAGGTATGAGGCATTTGTCATCGTGACGGAAACGAAAGGGGTGCCACGACAACGAATCCGAAAGTGATGCCACGGCAACATATCGGTCTCCGGTAACTCAATTGAGATACCGATGCAAAGGGGAAGTGTGCGGGAGAGTGTCGTGCGAGATGGTGGGTGTTCCCGGTAACCGGGTTCCCCATGAATTAGCAGCAGAAGAGGAGGACCGAGCAAGTGACAACTCGGGCACGGTGCAAACACAGGGTGCAACTCATACAACACATGCAAACGTTCACGGACGGTCGTCTCGATGGTTATACCTTCGAAGCGTGCGAACGGGACGGTTCGAGTTCGTTGAGGGAAGTAGAGGAAGTAGTCGTTCACGGGTCATCGAGGGAAGTAGTGGTACTTTTCCGAAGTGGAACTTGATGAACCCAACATCTCCAAGGCGACGGTAGTCGTACACGGCAACGGTAACTTATAGGGTCGCCCATTTCATGGTACTTAGGTGAATCCACGAGAAATGGTAGTCGTACATGGTTCATCGAGGAACCTGACGTTTCGGCCTGTAGTCGTTCGAGCGTCCGATGGTAGTGGTACTCGGTCGCTTCGAAGAGGTACTTGGGGTCATTCGAACTTGCCGATCTCGTCATCTTGAAGGGGTACTTGACGTTCTTAGCGATTCCAAAGACGACGGTAGAGGTACACTTGTTGTAGGGGTACTTGTCGGATCCACGGCGACGGTAGAGGTACAAACGTTCTTGCGATACTTGTCGGTCCGGTATTGGTGTAGATGTACATGGCAAACATAGTGGTACTCGCGGACTTCGGCGGCGGTAGTCGTACACAGTTCGTAGGGGTAGTTGACGTCCACGGGGCCGACGGCAGGCGTTCTAAGCATCGAGCGTCCGGGTACTTGGTGAAATCCTCGGAGATGGACTTGGCGGTCCGGGTACGGAGTGGTTGTAGACGTTCTCGAGATGTTCTCGGGTCGATGGTACTTAGCGGGGAGGTAACCATCGGGCTGCCGTTTGTCAGAAACGAGCTGCACCAAGGAAGATCGAAGCAGCGGCGGCAGCAACAGAGTTGGCCAAAGGGGAATGCTCAGGCAGGAGCTCCATAGCACAGCGAGGCGATGAGGAGGTCTGGTGGCGGCGACGGGCGGCGCCGGGAAGAGCATCTGCAGCAGGGCCTGGAGGGAGGAGTAGCAGAGGAAGGGGTCGCGCGGAGGGGCCATGGCGACGGCGAACTTGGAGGTGGGGCGGCGTCGGGCGCGCAGGTGGCTGGTCGCCGGCGCGTGGAGGAGCAAGAGCGATGTGGACGAGGTGACACAGGGTCGGCGAGGAAGGAGAGGCCGGCAGGGGGCGTGGCCATGGCGGGACGCGGCTGCTCGTGGAGGACGGCGAGCGCCGGCAATGGAGGACGCGCTGCGGCACAACCGCGTCGGAGCAGGAGGCCAGCTTGGCTGCGCGACATGGAGGCGCACGGGAGGAGTAGAGGTACAACCAGCGGGCGGAGGAGGCGAAGGACGGCGGCGCTGGTGGGAGAAGGAGGCGGGGCTCGGGGCTCGCGCATGCTGGGGAGCACCTCTCCCTAGCGATGCGTGTGGAAGCGAGGGAATGGTGCGCGAGGCGTGTGTGGCGGCGGAGGGAGGACGAGGGAACGAGTGGTCGAGGGAAGAGAGATAGGGTTTGGATGGATCGGGCTCTGCTGGGCCTAGCAGGCCAGCCTGGGTGCAAAAGGGCTGCGGGAGGCTGGCGGCTGGCCTTGGCC
>NC_041392.1:605718744-605762775 GCF_002162155.2 Triticum dicoccoides | reverse complement strand
AGGCCATGAGGCCTCGGTTGAACTCCTCTCTCTTTCTCTCTCTCTCTCTCTTATTTTTAGCAGAAAACAAATAAGGAGAAGAAAAGGAAAAAGGGAGGTTAGGGAAAGAATTTGAGTACGCGGATAAATTTTCCGGACTCGCAAAAATACAGGGAATTTGATAAAAATGGCCTGAGGATTTTTAGAGGAAGAAAAATCCACACGCATTGGATTTAGCTCGGCAAGTTTTTAATTTCGAAACCCATTCAAATGAACTCCAAATGGGTTGAAATTATAGGAGGTGACCCTACACAATAGATGTGATTTATGGGCAGATTTGGAACATTAATGGAGAAAGTAAAATTGCAAACCCAATTTGCAATTTAACTTAAAAAGTCGAAATGGAAGGGTAGGAGGATGAGTCGGGTAAGGGAAGAGTTGAAGTGTAGTGCAATTGTGTTATGGGTGATTCCGATTTAAAGGAATATTTTATAATAGCTCCTTAAATATAGGAAGATATGTTATAAAGAGAACTTACCATGTGAATTTCCTCGATTTAAATGGATCAAAGATCCATGCCATTTATTTAGTTGAGTTTTTAAAAAGAGGGTGCAGGATGACATGATGCAATGCACATGATGCAAAGATGAAATGCAACGGACCAAACAAATCACACGACGAAATCCGGAAATCATGGAAGGCACCTGAAGCTCCAGACTTGGGGCGTTACACCTGCTCCTCTCCTGTTCTCCCCGTCGCGGTCGCGCCCGCGCTCGCCCTGCCTTGGCCGCGTCCGCGCTCGCCCTGCTGTGGCCGCGCTCCTCCCCTGCGCGCCCCGCCGTGGCGCCGCCCGTGCTCCTCCCCTGCCTGAGCGCCGGCCGTGGCCGGGCCCGCGCCGCCCTGCCGTGGCCGCGCTCCTCCCCGCTCACGTCGCCGTCGTGGCCGTGGACGCACCCGCGCCCCGCCGCCCGTGGCCAGCTGGCGCACGCACGCGAGGAGGCTACCGGTAGGCGCACGCGAGGAGTTCAACGTGCGGGAGAAGTTCGGCGCGCGGGAGCTCACGTCCCAAGTATCCAGCTTCCGGTCCAGTTTCTTCCGGCATGCTCAACACTTTTTACAGCGTGCGTTATTATGCAGCGTCCGCTGGAGTGTTATTTTTAATTCCGCGCGTGCTAAACTTGCGATTTTTTTGGGCGTGACGTTAATATTGGTCGTCCGTTGGAGAAAGAAAATTTCGGATTCATTCAGTAGGCCCAGACGACGCCGTTCCCTTTTCGCGTCATCTGGGTGCTGGATCCGATCATCTGAAAGCAAAGCAAAGCAGGAGGAGTGAATGGTGCAGCGCGACAAGGACACAGGCAGGCCGCTCGCCCCGTCGCATGCATCTACAGTAGGATATTTCCTCATTATAATGGTTTTCCTTTTCGTCAACTAGTAGTACGATTCTTGCAATCCTATTCGAATATCCGCATCTGCGTGTTTTCCTTTTTTGACGTGTTGGTGGTGCAGCTCAACCGCTGAAGTTCATTCACTGTGCTGCGATGGTGGCGACACGAGTGGACCTCGATCGCCCTCGCGCAACCTGAAGCGGCACCAGTGCGTACGTGCGTGGGTGGGATCAGTGACAGGATGTGATTAGCGAGAGGTAGAGTGACTTCCTATACCCTCGCGACTCACGTGTTAAACGAACCATCCCTCGAGGCGAATAAGAAGAAAAAGGATGGGGAGGCCCTTAATTACCTACAGCAGCGATGTCAGTCGTCAGAATGCCTCCGGTCCCAGAGATCAGTACAAGAGAGAGAGAGGGAGAGAGAGAGAGAGAGAGGAGCTTGTCACAGGTATGATCATGTCTTAATTAAGGTATATGTTTAACCACGCGGTCAGCAGCATGAAAACAAACTATGCAAAAATAAAACATGGTCCAGCTAAAAAATGTCTTAGAAATCAAGTGTACAAAATTTTGGTCACATTTTGGCCTGTCTAAGAGAATCTGGCAACGCTATTAAGCCTAAGGGCTTCTTTGGATCACAGGATTAGAAAACAAAGGAATTCAAAAAACACAGGAATTTGACGGGATTGTAGGTGCAAAACAGAGGATTACAAAATGGAGGAAAACTATAAGAATGGTCATTTGGATGGAACACAGGAAAAACACAGGAAAAGTGCCTCGATCCTACGCGAATCAGTGTAAAAAAGAGGTTATAATGGATGTTGAAATTCCTATAGGATTGAGGTGTAGGAATGCATCCATAGGAATTTTGGAGGTGTGGTTCCTTTGATCCAAAGAGCTTCTTTAGGAAAAAATCCAATGGATTGGAATCCTCCAATATTACTATGAAAATCCTTCAATCCAAAGAGGCCCTAAAGGAAGAATATCTTGTCGATGTGTGATTAGAACCTACCACTGACTTAGCTTGAGGGGTGTGTGTGTGTGTGTGTTTTGAAAGATCCAACACTTGCTGGCGTTGCATTGATTTAGCAGGGGGGAGCGGTTACAGAGTTTGATCAAGTGGTCGGGTGAATGACAGAAAACATGCTATGCTATCTTGGTTGCTCTCGCGCCCATCTTGAGCCCGAGAATGGGGGGTTATTTACCCAAAACTACCACACTTGGTTAGGGTAACAACTTGGTACCACATTTGAACCAGAGCACAAAAAACACCGAAAATGCTCTAATCTATAACGCGGAGTACTGATTGTCTGATAAGCTTGCGAAAATAGCAAAACTGACAAGTTGGGCCCGCATGTCGGGCTGACGTGGCGACGACTAAAAGCTTTGACCAACTGATGTGGCAAATGAAATGTGGACCCCATCTGTCAATGACTAGACGGCCATCTTCTTCCCATATCTCTTTCTTTGAGGCATTCCGTCGAACATCTTTTGGGCACCATTCATTTTCCTCTCGCTGGAGAGAGTGAGCAGCACTAGCTCGTCCGCCTCTCCATGGAGCGCCGGCGGGGTAGATGTTCTCACGCCGGGACAGAAGGAGGCCCGTGGACTCCACCGGCCATGGCGACGATGGCACGAGGTCCCCCGTGGCCAGAGCGAGCTCGCCGTCGACCAGCATGAGCACGAAGTACCCTGTCGGTGGCTCCGGCCGGCGCGGCGCGAGGCGTGCGCGCAAGAGGTCCCATGAGAACGCGACGGAGTGTCCGGACACGCTGGGTCATGGCACCCTGAGAGCGGCTCCGATGGCCGGACGGTGCAGCAAGTCTGGCACGAGCAGCTGCTGGTGACTGAGGCGGCCATCCACGGGCTGCGGTGGTCGCGTCCTGGTCCTGGCCGGCTACTCCCATCGAAGCAGGCAAAGAGCAACGCCGCCGCCGCGTGCCTAGGCCGGCTCGCCGGCCAACGAGCAGTGCCCCGCCTTACCGCGCGCCCAGGCCAACGAGTAGTATAGGATTGGCCACGGACGGCGGTGCGTGTAGGCGTGACATCGGTAGAAGCTGTGGAGGTCGGCTCGTCGTTGTGGCCGGCTAGAGGATGGAGGCTCGTGGACGACGCCATGGCAGAGGCGCTCTGGCCTGCGGGGGTGCCCACAAGATGTTTGTTGAAATGCCCGTGGAAAAAGGAGGAAGAAGTAAAAAAAGGAAAAAAAATACTTGAGTCATTGACAGGCGGGACCTATGTCCAACTCAGCATATTGTCCACATAGGCACGCCACGTCAGCCCGACATGCGGGCCCAACTTGTCAGTTTCGCTGTTTTCGCGGCCAAATTCCAGCATCAGTGCTCCGCGTTACAGATTATGCGCATTTTCGGTGGTTTTTTATGTCCTGATTCAAATGTGGTACCAAGTTGTTACCCTAGCCTCAAGTGTGGTGATTTTGGGTAAATAACTCGAGAACGGGCAATGTCGTGCTAATCCCTCGCTACCGTGGCCCCAAAGATGTGTTTTAATGCGTGACAAAATACATATGGCTTGAGGAGCGAAGGGGTTGTTGGGTGGGAAAATACACATGAGCTCCTGGGTGCTCCACACCCCTATACGAAAAATAATTGTAAAAAATACCAAAAAAATTAAAAAAAATCTGAAATTTGGGGATATCAAACCTGGGTTCCCAATCTACTCCTGTGTGAAATTTCGTGAAAAATTTCCCAAAAACATATCCATAGCAAAGAAAATACTATCCGAACAAAAATCTACTCAAATAGTTTTTTTCTATACATAGAAATTTTTTGTCTTTTTTGCCACGAAAACATTTCCTGGTATTTTTTCACGAAATTTCACATAAGAGTAGATCGGAAACCCACGTTTGATATTCTCAAATACCAGTTTTTTTTTCAAATTTCTCGGCATATTTTTTGAATAAATTGTTCGTACAGTGGTGTGGAGCACCCGAGTACTCCAAATCCTCGTCCTTGTTGGGTGCGCATTTAGTACTGCCATATATATGTCCCTAGCAAGTGGCAAAGATCTCAACAATAAATTGAAGCGCTATCACCACACCAGGAGCAACCGGTTTTTTGTCTAAAAAGACCACCTGAGGAATCGAATTGCTAGAAAAGACCCCCTCTAAAAAAATTGACAAAAAAGACCAGCTGCACCGTGGCGGCAGGTGCGGCAGCCGACACGTGGCACCTGCCGCCACAGGTGCTGGCGGCAGCCCCTGCCGCCACGGGCGCAGGCGGCAGCCCATGCTTAACAGGTTTTTTCGTCCGCGTGCAAGCTGCAACGGAACGTGCAGGAGTGGTGCGCGCAGGTGCGACGCAGCGAGACGACAGCTACTGCTGCTGCGCGTGTTGCGACAGGCCAGGTGGGCCCTGCCGCCACGGCCCGAGGCGGCAGCCGCTGCGTACGGCCACACGGCAGCTCGAACCCTTTCAAATGCATATCAACTTAGAAGAAACTTGCTAGTACTAGTACTTGGGTTAATGGACCAACTGATTTCAGTGCTAATCACGAGCTGGCTTCTCCAAAACGGCCAAAAAAATCGGTCAGTACTCGTCAGCTCGCCGTGCATACACGGCCACACTAAACAATACCCCATCCTGATGCTGATCTCTCCCCTGCGCTAGCCGCATGGATTAAACAAAGCAGCATGGCCTCCGCGTACAGGGCGCCCTTGCCACACAGCGGCTGCCGCCTCAGACCGTGGCGGCAGGGCCCACCCAACCTGCACGCGCGAGTTGGTGCCGTCTGGCCGCGTGGCGGCAGGGCCCACCCCTCCAGTCCGTTCCGTTGCAGCTACTTTCCGGACGAATAAACCTGTTAAGCCCGAGTAGCCGCCTGCTCCTGTGGCGGCAGGGGCTGCCGCCAGCGCCTGTGGCGGCAGGTGCCACGTGTCGGCTGCTGCACCTGCCGCCACGGTTCAGCTGGGTTTTTTTGTCAATTTGTTTTAGATGAGGTCTTTTCTAGCAATTCGATTCGTCAGGTGGTCTTTTTGGACAAAAAATCGGAGCAACCAAGGCATGCTATAGCTGTGATATACTGCAGAACTCAACATAGACATGTCGTAAGGTTAAAACAAATAAATCGCATCACTAAACCAGGCTTTCCTGCAAACCAATTCATTTTTCGGTATATTACCATGTTATTGAGATATAACTTATTTGAGCAATATATAATATAATAAACACAACGATCAAAGAAGAAAATGGCGCGGTAAAGCACGCACATGCTTCTAGTGCAGCTTGGTAGCGGCAGTGACTGGTGCTGTGCATCAGCACAAGAGACATATCAAACACAGAAAAGATTTTAAATGGATACCATTATATGGTACTCCCTCGGTCTCACAATATAAGATCGTTTTTCAAGCTAATATATGGTAGCCATGACGGGGAGGGCATGCCAATAAGTTTGGGATCGATCGGTCGCCTAGAGCTCGAAGCAGCAACACATGCATATTTTATCACCATAAAATTGACAATGTAGATATTTCAGATTGTGATGGGGAACTAGAATCACAACCATTACAATATTCCCCAAATGTCTGAACTAAATTTGACAGCCACTTAATTGATGATAACATGAAACAACTATCAAGTATCCTTTCAAATATCTGATGCCCTAATGCTTTCATGCTTGAATGAAGAAAAAATGAAACAAACTTTCATCTGTAACGGTCTTGTATCCCTCCTCGCCTAGTTCCATCAACAGTAAGAATTTTGAATTCTACTCATTTGGTGTAGCTATGCTCGATTTTATTTTTATGGTGTACACACAGGTGGAAGACCAATACGGTGCCTCATTTGGTGTAGAGGACATCCTCCCAAGGGTGACGGTACAGTGGTTGCTTGAGCCTCTTCTGGTCAAAGGTGTGCCTGTGAATCCAAGAAGCAGATTGGAAATGTTTAAAAAAATGTAACTAGGGTAGCAATAGTTAAATTTCATCATTATAAAAGAGCGAGACTTACCCAATTAGGCCAATTGAACGTGCAAGCACAAAGAGTCCATTAAGATACCCAATCTCTATAATCTCGTCAATCTCTTGCTTGCTGAACATTCCACTCCCAGAAAGAAGATCCAAGAAAAGAGAACCGATCGCGCCATCAACATTCATAACCAAATTGTTGGCCTTTGACAGGGTGTAGGTCTCAACCTGAACAGCGTACTCCATGTACTTGACTGAAGGGAAGTGTGCATGAGCATATTTCTGTAAAAGCTGCACTCGCTTGTCCCTGTTGTCTCTGCTTTTGATCCTAATAAAGACATGCAAGTGAAATTTCAGAAAAGACAACAACATAACTCAGAGGTTGTACATTAAAAACAATCAACTTGTCTCAAATCCATTTTCAGGTGCAAGTTTATTATGATGTCATGGGGGCATTATACCTGTGACCAATCCCAGGGACACGGATTCCCTTCTTTTTCATGCCCTCAACAAATTCATAAGGCGTAAGACCCTAGAATCAGTTGATGTAGTTTATAAGATCAACTAAGAAACACATGAAAACCGGAGCTGGATAAAAAAAATAAAGGGATATGAAATAAGATGGCCCACCCTATCATATGCATCTTTGAAGTACCGAGCGGCGTCATCAATTGCACCACCAAATCGGGGGCCAATTGTCAACAATCCTGTGTTATTCCAACCATAAGTCTCAGTATACTGTTGTGTACATAATGGTACAGGTTCGCATGCATCAATTAGACAAGCTCACCAGATACCAAGCTGGAAACAAGGTCCTTTCCAGCCCTAGCAGTAACTATAGAATTGTGAGCACCGGATACACAAGGACCATGATCAGCACAAAGCATGACGCATATCTGTCAGACATATGAAGAAACCTTATTAGGACCAAGTGAACTCTAGATATAGAAGGGGGAAAGGTACAAAATTATCACAGCATGTTAGAGCTTTTGTAGGGAAGATAGACTATCCATGTTACATTTAACCCACAAATTACCTCAATAAATTGAGTACAATAACGAGGAAGGCTACGCTTGAACCACAAAAGAGAAATAACATCACCAACTCCATAACCCCTTTCAATAATTGTAGACATGGGCACACCAGCGTAGCAAGGTTCCTCACCTGCATCATACATATGCACATTTATTGTATTCGGGGAGAGAAAGCGGGGCAAAGGACAATTATCAAGCATATGTAGGATAACATGTTGACACCAATCTGACCTCTATCATCAGAGATAGTGGAGATAATGTGCGTGGGAGCTCGGACCTTCCCACTTTTAATGGCAGTGTTAAGATCCTCAGGAATTAGGGGAGGTGTAACCTCAGGGACAGGAGGAATATTTCCTTCCTCAACCTGCAAAAATATATATAACCCCATTGGTTCCCACTGAACATTCCCCAAAAAATACTTGCAAAAGACATCAGCCGTGATGTACCAGCTTCTCAAATGTCTCCTTAATCACACTTTCAAGAGCTTCAAATGAAGTAGGGACAACTGCCCCAGCATCCCTTAGTGCCTGATTCTTAGCTTGTGCGGATTCCAACTCACCACCGCTCTTTGCACCCTGTTATGATATCAAAATTAATAAATGAACCACATCTGTGCATACTGACTGTATTGTTCAGCTCACCAGAAAAGAGCACCAATTTGTTTACAACTTACAGCATGGCCAAACTGGACCTCAGATTTGAATAGACGTGCGCATGTCCCACTAACCCAAGCAACAACAGGTTTCTGAACCTTTCCTTGTTTCAAGGCTTCGACGAGCGAATACTCATCACTTCCTCCAAGCTCTCCAAGAACAACCATCATTTTAACCTAAAGCCAACAAATGAGATGTTGATACACCAGTGATCAGAATCCAGACTTGGGTTGCAAATAATGCAGGAATGGAATTATCGTGAAAGCATACTTGTGCGCCAAACAACCATTTTGTCCTAAAAATGTAAATGGGAGTGGATACAAAGACAATAGAGATACACCAAAGTTATGGTAAAGGAGTAGCCTCTGAAAATTAGAAGACAAAAAGGATGTGATAAAGGAACATGTAACAGTGACATCCTGTGGGTGTCCAATCATGCCAGAGAAGAAAAATATAACATTCGCAGGACACTTGTGCGACAAAGATGATGAATATTCATACACTACAGGAAGAAGGTTAACACTATCTATCTATATAGAGATGTTAAGTGTCAAACCTGAGGTATGTTATTAAAACGCAGAATGTGATCTGAAAGAGTTGAGCCAGGGAAAACATCTCCCCCAATTGCAATTCCTGAATGTGTTAAGAAAAAGTTAGCATGGGTGCATTATTCATGTGAATCAGGGAATGTGACATTTACATTTATTCACAAACAAGGTACCTTCATAAATACCATCAGTCACTCTTGCAATGGTGTTGTACAGCTCATTTGACATGCCACCCTATTGAAGTAATGACCGTTCAGTTTGTAATGAATATTCAAAATATACAGCTGAGAATATATACTTATCAGTTGTCAAATTAAAGAAGTGGAGTTCTGGAATGAAAACAAAGGGAACGTCAGGAGCTCTCCACATTTTTCCCAATAAAAAGATAAAAGCTGAAGCATCATAATGCTGTTCTAAAGTTCTAAGGCTCCCCATATGTAAACAAAAAGTTGTCTTTACAGACACAATGGACAGTTCTTTTTATTCTGTTACTTTATTTATGGACATGAATCATACAGAAATACATGTGACGAAGGAAGTAAGTTTATTAACAACGAACTGAAGCATACCGATTTAGACACAAAACCAACTGATCCGGGCCTGTACAGCTTGCATTGAATTATGTTATCAATGGTTCCAGCAGTATCACCAATCTTGAAAGCACCAGCCTGAACTCCTCCAACTGTTGCAGGTCCAATGATGACCTACAAATAACACTAAATCACTTAGCAAAAATAAACAATAAACATGCAGGCCACTGTCAGCCTGCATTACCAGAAAAAGCAAATGCTCTCAAGCTCACAAGCCATCATTTAGTTTACAAATGTGTCTATAAGGATATACTCCTTCACTAATTAATATGAAATTGTCTTACTCTAAGCACTTTATGATGAAAACCGGTGATCACACCCAAACTTAAAAGCAGTAATTCCATGTAAAATATAATCCTTACCTTGTTGTTAGCACGTGCATAACTAATTAGCTGCTTTGCGTCTGACTCAGGAACTCCCTCTGCTATAATGGCTACAACTCGGAGAGTTGGCTGCTTCAAAGCTGACATTGAAGAGGCAGCCGCACTGCAGATTTAGAAAATACAGTGAAATTGTAGTTGCTCCAGATCATGCAGTATTTTCTCAGACAGACTATCAATGCTGTAACTAACCTCCGGAAGGATGCAAAGTTGATAAACACATCCGCAGTTGGGTGTGCATTGCAAGCAGCTTCAATTCTACAAAAGATACATGAATAGATAAATTGTTCATGCACGAATATTGAGCTAGCAAACTGCTAATGTAATATCCCTCCATCTGAAATAAGAACCACACTCTTGTTCAATCAAACAAGATAAATGAGGAAGCAGAGAGCTCACGTA
Source organism: Triticum dicoccoides (assembly GCF_002162155.2). Classification (NCBI taxonomy): domain Eukaryota; kingdom Viridiplantae; phylum Streptophyta; class Magnoliopsida; order Poales; family Poaceae; genus Triticum; species Triticum dicoccoides. The sequence continues at coordinate 605,752,875 of NC_041392.1, read as the reverse complement.
GGATGAACTGGAATAGCAATTTCTTCTTGTCCAAAAAAAAGTTTCTGGAACCCATCAGAACCAGGGTTGATGATTCCAGCAACAGAAGGTGTTTCTCTCCCTATCAGGCAGTGCAAGTTCAGTAAGAAAGAAGCAAAACAGAAACACTAAACAATCCTTTTAAACCAATGACGATAGGAAGAATATATACCACAGAGGAAGTCAAAATCAAGCATCCGCTGGATAGGAAGTTGCTTATAATTATAGAATAGCGCTTGGGTGGTTTTCGAGAAGATTTGACCTGTCGCCATGATTTACTTCCCCTGAAAATTAACAGGTATTAGGCTACGATAACCACAGTAATAGCTACTATTCAGAAAAGCATAAATCGTAAGCCCCCTACCCTACTAGTCGGCAAAGTACCAGAATAGAATGGAAGAAATGTTGATATGATATGTCAAGCATAAGCCCAGCATCCAACATGATAACTGGACAAAAACTACAAAAATAAACACCTGGTGTAAAGTTCATATTCATGTCAAATTCACCCAAAAGTGACCAGGCACTGGGTCCATGTGACATTTGATTCCTAAAACCTAGTGCCAAATCACTGTTGTGAATACTGCCAAAACAGGACACTCCAAGAATCTATAGGATTAAATTGCTTGATCCCTATAAGTATACCATAGAAGGAGGCTGGCATCTGCACACTGCACCAGATCTCAAACACGATGCACCAGCATATTCAGTTCACTACTTCTGGCGACTAAATCAGGATCAAGTTGTCTGATCCTCAAAACCAATAGGATATAAAGTTGTTGAGAAAGACCTGAGAAGAAGCCCGGATCTCAAGCAAAGATGACGCACCAGCACATTTCATTCCACAATCGCCCAACTAGCTGCGTGTTAAATTATGTTCGCCCCTCCAAGAGAAGATTCGAATCCACAGTAAAAACTATAGTAGTATACTAAGCCTCCGTTTGCACCAAGATCCCTGAAGATCAATTTTTATAGCGGCAACTAAAAAAGAACCTTAACGCCTGGACCTGGGCTAAGCAAATGGATCTGCGCGAGAGTCCCAAACCGACAAAACACACAGGACAAGGCAGCAACCCGTCAAATACGAAACAAAGCTCGCGCCGCAGGGGGGCATTTCTCGGTCGAATTCGGATCAAACGCAGCAAGCAAGCAGGCAACCCATTCCCACCCAAAATTTGAGATACGAGGCGCGAGATCCCCACGAGACACCACGGGATCCCGCCGGCCGCGCGGCAGATCCGCGGCGCACCCGCACGGCCCGACCCACCAACTGTTCGACGAAACGCCGCAGAGAGCAGAGTGCTAGAGGAGGCAGTGCGTAGGGGTGGGTGCATTCATGTGTGAGCGAGCACGGTTGGCAGCGGCGGGCGAACCTTCCGAGGCGAGGCGGAGCTGGGCGGGGGCGGGATTGCTCCGGGAGTAGAATTGATTTGGGTCTCGCTCGGCCGGGCAGGAGAGGTAGAATAGAAGGATTTATAGTGGCGGGAAGCAGATGGGGAGTAGGCGTGCAGGTAGTTGGCTGTTTGGTGGCGCGCACATGGGCCTCCGGGTCTGTGGCAACTACCTCGAATGATGGATGGTTGCGGGAATCCGTCGCAATCTATCTATACTTCAGTCAGATTTCGTCCAGGAGTAGTATGAAATATGAGTATTTGGATCAGTGGGAGTACTCAGCCATCGAATCCAACGCGAGACACCACGGGATCCCGCCAGCCGCGGCGTCCACTGCGGCGCCCGGAGGACACCCACACCCGACCCACCAGCTGTTCGACCAAACGCCGCAGAGGGCAGCAACAGCACAAGACTTGCCAGAGGGAGTGGGTGAGCAGAGCAGAGCACGGTTGGCGGCGGCGAACCTTTCGAGGCGAGGCGAGGCGGCGGCCGGAATTGCTCCGGGACGGAAACTGATTTTTTGGGGCCTCTGCTCGGGGAAGACGGGGCTGAGGGGGCAAGACAGGGCGGGCGCAGGGATTTATGCGCGCGGGAAGGTGGGAAGTAGCGGCGGCGGACCGCACGCGCCATCTACCCCCGACGCCGTCAGGTACGGATAATTAAACGTGACATTAGAGCATCTCCAATAGAAAGAAGATGACGTACTCCCTCCATTCCACAATGTAGTGCATATAGATTTTTATAAAAGTCAAACTTTGCCAACTTTGACCAAGCGTATAAAGAAAATTGTCTACATCTAGAATATCAAACATGTACATTTTGAAAATATAACTCACGATGTATCCAATGATGTACATTTGGTATTCTAGATGTATCTATTTTTTTCTATAAATATGGTCAAAGTTTGTAATGTTTGACTACTGGCAAAATCTATAGGCACTACATTATGGAACGGAGGGACTATGTGTAAAAATACCCAACTTTTGCATTTTCGGGGCAAAAAACATCTCTCCAACAACAGATAGTGTAGATGAAAAAAAGTTACATTCTCTGCCTCCTGAAGACGTAAACTACAACACTTTGCGGTGCAAATTTGCATCTCCACCTATAAGAAATGTAACAACGCGACCGTCCGCCAATTGCCCAGCTGTTGTTTCTTTTCCTTCCGCGTGAGCAGCTGCCACCCACCCGACTCCATTCACTTTCGGACAGCACCGAATTGAAGCCTCTCCGGCGGCTGTGGCCGGCCTAAAACGCCTTCCCTGGCGATGGGCTAGGCTTCTTCCTAGCCTAGACCCCCCGCCGGAGTTAGTGGAGGTGCGCCACTCCTCCCGCCCGTCGGTCGCGAGGTGTTGTCCGTTCTTCCGTCCGTTCAAAGCCGCCTGCCGGCCGCCCCGAGCTCCCGATTTCTTCTCCGCCAACCCGCAGTCGTTCGATTTCGTCCATCCCGCAAGCAAGGTGTTTGACGAAATTCCTGAAGGTAAAAAATGATGAAACTTCATGATTTATTTGTTGGGGTTATAGAGTTAGTTTGACGGTGATTTTCCGCATTGCAGACGAGCTCGTGTGACTCCTCTTTCATGGACGATTCCTCGTCGGATGAGGAATTTGATTTGAACGAAGAAGAGGACATTGCTATGCTAGTGGCGATGCACGAGGGGAAGAAGCCGAAGCATGGTGGTTCCGTGTATGGTCGTGCGTTCATTCAGATAGAACGGGTGGAGGCGCACAAGACGTTGATGCACAACTATTTCAGTTCACCACCCGTTTTTCCGGAGAGGTACTTCCGACGCCGGTTCAGAATGTCTAAAGACTTGTTCATCCATATTTGCAATTCTGTGAAGCAGCGTGATCGATCCTTCGAGCAGAGGAGGAATTGTGCAAGGTTGGTTGGACATAGCACCGAACAGAAGGTCACTGCCGCATTGCGCATGATGGCCTATGGTGTTCCGACAGACTACATTGATGACAACTTGGCGATGGCAGAGAGCACTTCTATCTTCTATGTCAAACAGTTTGCAAAGACAGTGGTAGAAGTGTTTGGTCCAGAGTACTTGAGAGCTCCCAATGCTCAGGACACTCAGAGGCTGTTGGAGATGAACAAAGATCGTGGGTTTTCAGATATGCTAGGGTCTGTCGATTGCATACATTGGAAATGGAAAAATTGCCCCAAGAGCATGGCATGGACAGTTCGAGGGTCGTGGGAGGGATGCCACTATCATTTTTGAGGCCGTTACCGATCGAGAAACATGGATTTGGCATTCATATCTTGCGATGCCTGAATCTTGCAATGACATCAACGTGCTCCATCGGTCACCTCTTTTTGCCAAGTTAGCAAATGGAGAAGCGCCACTGGTGAAAGGATCGATATGGTTGACTAGAGGAGGGGGGTGAATGGGCAACTACCAATTTTTAACTTTTCTTAACAAATTAGGCTTAGCAACAAATCGATTGTCTAGATGTGCAACTAGGTGAGCAACATATATGATGCTAGCAACAATAATAACACAAACAAGCAAAAGATACAACACAAGTAAAGCTTGCACAAAGTAAAGGGAAGCAGTAATCACAAGTGGAACCGGTGAAGACGAGGATGTGTTACCGAAGTTCCTTCCTTTTAGGGGGAAGTACGTCTCCGTTAGAGCGGCGTGGAGGCACAATGCTCCCCAAGAAGACACTAAGGCCACTGTATTCTCCTCACGCCCTCGCACAATACAATGTGTCGTGATTCCACTAGTGGTGCACTTGAAGGCGGCAACTAGACCTTTACAAACAAGGTTGGGACACACTGCACAACCGAATTGGAGGCTCCCAACAAGACCATGAAGCTTCACCACAATGGATTATGGCTCCGAGGTGACCTCAACCGTCTAGGGGTGCTCAAACACCCAAGAGTAACAAGATCTACAAGGGGTTAGTAGGGGGAATCAAATATCTCTTGGTGGAAGTGTAGATCTAGGTCTTCTCAAGCAATCCCTAAAGAATCAACAAGTTTTATTGGCTAGGGAGAGAGATCGAGCAAGAATGAGCTTGTGAGCAACAATGAAGCTTGGGGGAAAAGAGGTGAGTCAACTAGAAGAAGATGCCCCCCTTTTATAGTGGGTGGGGGGGGGGGAATCTAACCGTTATGCACCCAAAGCACGTGCACAAGCGGTAGTACCGCTCTGGTGAGCGATACTTCCGCTGGCACAAAAGTTCTAGCCATTGCGTATGACTGAGCAGGTCAAGGAGGCGGTAGTGCCGCCGGAGCGGTACTACCGCTCCCACCAGCTAGTGCTGAGCAGTAGTCGAAACCAGCGGTAGTAAAGGAGGGCAGAGCGGTAGTGTCGCCACGGGCGGTACTTCCCCGATGAACTACCCTCTACTTTTGCCCGAGAGACAGAACTATCCAGAAGTGAAAATTAAGCGGTACTCCGAGCGGCAGAAGAATGGCGGTAGTTCTGCCGAAGCAGTACTAGCGCGCTGTTGAGCGGTACTTCTGCTTAGCAGGCCTAGGTTCAGATAAACCCGCAGAGGTAGGGTGGCATACAGAGTCGCAGTACCGCCGGAGTGGTACTATCGCGTTGTACTATCGCTCTACTTCCGCCCATTTACAGAATGCTAAGGCTAAGCAAAAGTGAGTACAGTACTGACCAGCTGTAGTACCGCTGGAGCGGTACTGCCGCTGGAGCGGTACTTCCGCTTAAGTAGAGCTGGATAGCCTATGCGCTCTGTTACCGGGAAAGAAGGAGGGTGTAGAAAGACTGTATGTGTTGATTCCACCCAAACCTTTCTAACATGGACCCCCTCTTAATAGTATGGTGCTCCTACGACTCAAGTCCACCGAAAATGAAATGCAAGAAAAACACCATCTTCTTAATAGCTCCGAGGGGTATGAATCGTCTTGTGCCAGATGATAGATTATCTAAAAAGCTCAATGCACACGATTAGTCCGCAAATGTATTGTCATCTATCACCAAAACCACCAAGGGAGAAATATGCCCTAACAATCTCCCCCTTTTTGGTGGATTGATGACAACACATGATTTGCACAAGATATGGAGAGAGAGAATGAATGCAACCCAAAGTCTACAAAATATAGGTGGGCTCTGATGACCCACAAGTATAGGGAATCAATTGTAGCTCTTTTCGATAAGTAAGAGTGTCGAACCCAACGAGGAGCAAAAGGAAATGACAAGTGGTTTTCAACAAGATAATGTCTGCAAGTGCTAAAATTGTAAGTAACAGAGTAGTTTGATAGCAAGATAATTTGTAACGAGCAAGTAACGATAATAGTAGCAAAAGTGCAGGAAGATAGCCCAATCCTTTTGAGGCAAAGGACATGCCCAAATGGTTTCTTATGATAAGCAAAGCGTTCTTGAGGGTACACGGGATTTTCATCTAGTCACTTTCATCATGTTGGTTTAATTCGTGTTCGCTACTTTCATAATTTGATATGTGGGTGGGGCGGTGCTTAGGTGCTGTTCTTACTTGAACAAACCTCCTACTTATGATTAACCCTCCCGCAAGCATCCGTAAGTACGAGAAAAGTATTAAAAAAATTCTAACCATAACATTAAACTTTTGAATCCAATCGGTCTCTTATGGAATAGCGCATAAACTGGGGTTTAAACTTCTGTCACTCTCGCAACCCATCATCTAATTGCTACTCCATAATGCATTCCCTTAGGCTCAAATATGATGAAGTGTCATGTAGTCGACGTTCACATGACACTACTAAGGGAATCACAACAGACATACTATCAAAATATCAAACACATATCAAGTTCACATGATTACTTGCAACATGATTTCTCCCGTGACCTCAAGAACAAAAGTAACTACTCACAAATGATAATCATACTCAAGATCAGAGGGGTATTAAATAGCATATTGGATCTGAACATATAATCTTCCACCAAATAAACCATATAGTAATCAACTACAAGATGTAATCAAACTACTAGTCACCCACAAGCACCAATCTATAGTTCCAGTAACAAGACTAAACACAAGAGATAAACTAGGGTTTGAGATGAGATGGTGTTGTTGAAGATGTTGATGGATATTGCTCTCCCCAAGATGGGAGAGTTGTCGGTGACGATGATGATGATGATTTCCTCCTCTGGAAGGGAAGTTTCCTCGGCGAAATCGCTCCGTTGGAGGGCAAACGTGCTCCTGCCCAAGTTTCGCCTCGAAACGATGACGCTCCGTCCCAAAAGTCCTCTCCTTATTTTTTCTAGGTCAAAATAACTTATATACCAGAAGATGGGCACCGAAGGTGGGTCTGGGTGAGCACAACCCACCAGGACGCGCCTGGGCTCCCTGGCGCGCCCAGGTGGGTTGTGCCCACCTGGTAGGCCTCCTCTGGTACTTATTTGCTCCAATATTTTTCATATATTCTATAAAAATTCTTCGTGAAGTTTCAGCTTGTTTGGAGTTGTGCAGAATAGGTAGTCTGACGTAGCTTTTTCAGGTCCAGATTTTCAGCTGCTGGAATTCTCCCTCTTTCTGTATACCTTGCATATTATGAGAGAAAAAGAATTATAATTACTCCAAAAACATTATTATGGATAAAAATATCATAAATAACAATAGGAAAACATGATGCAAAATGAACGTATCAACTCCCCCAAGCTTAGACCTCGCTTGTCCGCAAACAAAAACCGAAATCGAAAAACATGTCCACATGCTTAGAGAAAGAGAGGTGTCGATAAAAACAAAATACGGACATAGAAGCATCATGTTTATTATTATAACAGCAACAAACTTACACAAAATACATATCTTTGTCATAAATAACAGTAAGTGATTACATACGGAGTAAAATAAGTGAATCTACACTCTAAAATGTCTAAAAACAAGTGAGTCTACATATATCCGTATGTTACAGTCTATTTGAAATGTCTAAAAACGAAGGGAGTAGATGGGTTGGCTATGACAATACTAATGTGACCGGAGGTCGTGAGTTCAAATCCGCCCACATGTAGTTTTTTTTGCCTCCTCTTCTCTGTACTACCACCGGGCCGCCAGGATACAACACATGACAGCCTTCTATGGGCCTATTTTGGAGTGCGAGCAGACTGCTGGATGTGACCCAGACGGGATGAGTGAGCGTAGCGAGGCAACTTTACGTACAAATCTTTCAGTACGTTAGAAAAAATTAGTACCACCTCGGTAGAAGAAAAACCTCGTACGGTGAACACATGAAAAATTAAGAGAGAAACACACCTTGCTTTATTAATAAGTAGGTATAGATACAGATATAGATTCAAATTATAAAAACATAATGTACTTTTGTTACCTAGCGCTATTCTAGCCGTAGTGTATAACAGTGAGGCTAGTGGGGTTGGGTTGACCCAGTCAAATGTTGACTAGTCAACGAATGAACAGTGCAGGGAACATGTGTCATTGGCTTAGACTTTTCTTAAAACTTGTTTTTCTTTAAACTAACGGTGGGTCCACATGTCATCTACTATTGGACTAATTAACTAGTACTACTAATTAGACTAACAAACTAAATTAGGAATGGGAACTTGGTGCTCTCAGGTACTCGCGCACCCTATATGCGTAATTTTTTTAGTAATTTAAAAAAAGTTCAAAAAATTCCAAATCTTGTTTGGAATCAAAGATGATCAGGTATTGTATTCGTATTAAAAGTTTGGACAAGAAATGATTCATATTAACTTCAGGGCAAAAAAACAAATTTATGACGACAATATAGCGTGCATAGTACTTGTATATAGCGTTTTTTTGCCAAATCTTCGACCCAGATGCAACGAAAGTCATTTTTTGAGGAATCTTTTTATATGACTACAGTACTTTATCATGTTTGATACCGAGAAAGATTTAGATTTTTCTCAACTTTTTTCAAATTACTATTTTTTTATATATAGGGTGCGTTGGAATTCAGGTTCTCCTTTGTATTTTCCACTAAATTAGTCCCTAAACTAGTATTTCGGCCGGCCACACACACAACATACACACGTTGCACGCACACAGCACACACACACGGCACGCAGACAGTCGGCCATGGCCAGCCGCAAGGCTGAGCAGCAACGTAGCGGCAAGGCAGAGCATGCGAGCAGCGGTGGCGCTAGAGGCAGCAGCAGGTAAGCAACGAAATAAGTGTATATAACCCCCTGAACATTCACGTTTGGGCTACATCACCCCCTCAACTCAAAAACCAATCACTTGACCCCCTATACTTTGCAATATCAGATAAAACACCCCCCTGAGATACTTTCAAGCTGGTATAGAGGATGGTTTCGCCGACATGGTGTGCTGACCCGGTTTAGTTGGTTGACTTATACGGACGCGGCTTGCCTGCGGCCACTGCATGCGACCATCCGTGCGACCCAGCCATCGCACGGCTGTGGCTCCACGCACGCCCCGCTCCAGAATTTCTGCCAAAACAAAAAACAAAATACACATCCTAATACAGATTTTCTTTCGTAATATTCTCATCATTAAAACAGAACGCAAAATTGGAGGGAATAATCCAATCTCCCGCCATCCCACAAACAGATCCATGTCATATACAAAAGCGCGCCAAAATGCAAATCTATTCCTCACAGGAGGCAGGAGCGACCTACAGTCTTGAGGGCGTACAACAATCAATAGCGGCTTCTGTTGATTTGAGCAGCAAAGTAACCCGCGTCCCTGATGGCATCTCCAAGTCTGACGTCCCCCATGGCTTCTCCGACGAGTGGTCCGGGGAACCAGGAGGGTGACGATCAATCTCACACCCCAAAAGTAAGAAACCTGACGCAGTTCTTGTTGGTGAATCTTTCCATTAACTGTGACACGATCCCGGATGTTGGACAGAAAAAAGCAGCATGCTGCACCCTTGTAGAACTTCTACAGAAACCATGATCACAATCTGCACATGCCAAACAACGATGGAAAGTTAGTTCTTTTCCATTTAGAAAAACAAATCAGAACCATGTACAGTACCCCCATTTCAAATTTAACTGCTTGTGCGGACTTTCTTGTAGGATCTCTTATTTCAGTTCCTGGAAAGCATCCAGTACAGTGTTTTCTATTCCTTTTACAATACATATAGTTCCTGGAAAGTAATAACTAAATCATATCCTTTTTGATATAGGATCAGCAAGAAACCGAAGTAGATGACAGCGATGAAAGGGTACCAAAGCTTGGCATGAATTTTTTATGTGAAGAGGAAGCCTATTTATTTTATAACAACTATGCTAAAACTATCGGTTTTAGCATCAGAAGAAGTAGTGGCCATAAAGTGACAAACTCTTCTACATTTCAGCAACGGACATTTACATGCTCTCGTCAAGGTATGGATTATTTTTAATTTGTTTTGATGTTGATCACTTCTTTATGCTCTAAGACAATTACTACAACTTATAGGCCATCGCCGGGAAGATAAAAGAGAGGAGACATTCAGTTATAGTAGGCCTGAAACAAGATGTGGTTGTGATGCCCGTATGAAGATTAGCCTTAGAAATGGATTTTATTATGTGTATGAATTCGAGGCATCACATAACCACACTCTTGCTCATGGAATAATGGCCCAATACTTGAGATCCCAGAGAAAACTGACAGAAGCACAGATAGCAAATGCAGAGGTCGCAAAGTCAGTTGGCATTTCAAATAAAGCAACAATTGATTTGATGGCCAAAGAAGCATGTGGAAGTGAAAACCTTGGCTTCACACCTCAAGATATGGCAAATTGTTTATACTCAAAGAGAACAATAAAAGCAAAGGTAGGTGACACAGGTGGAGTATTAGAATACTTGGAGAAAAAGGTCTCGGAAGATGTCAACTTTTATTATTCAATTCAAGTAGATGAGGATGAGTTGATAACTAATATTTTTTGGGCCGATTCCAAAATGGTTTCGGACTATGCAATATTCGGCGATGTTATATGCTTTGACACCACATACAGAAAACTAGATGATGGATGTCCATTTGGTTTGATTGTCGGGGTGAATAATCATCAGAAAATTGTTGTCTTTGGTGCTGCACTTCTCTATGATGAAATTGCCGCTAGTTTTGGTTGGCTTTTCAGAAATTTCCTAAAAGTTATGTCAGAAAAACATCCACATACAATTCTCACCGATGAAGATGCGGCAATGGCGAAGGCAATTCGTGAAGTCTTCCCTCACTCTCACCATAGACTTTGTGTGTGGCATATGAATCAAAATGCTTGCAAGCACCTCGCCGGAGTTGTTGATGAATATAAGAAGTTCAATGTTGATTTTCAGCACTGTATTTATGATATAGAAGAGGAGGATGAATTTGTAGGTGCATGGGATAAAATGATTGACAAGTATGGATTGCGTGACAATGAATGGATGCAAAGGCTATTTGAGAAAAAGGAACATTGGGCACTAGTGTACGGCAAAAATACGTTCTCTGCCCACATGAGTACCACCCAAAGAAGTGAAAGCATGAACAATGAGCTGAAGAGATACATTAGTATTAAATATGACATGCTTACTTTCTTTGAGCATTTTGAACGGCTAGTTTCGGATAAAAGATGTGAAGAGGTGAAGTATGACTTTAAAGCAACACAGACTACTCCCAAGTTGAAGGTTGAATCTAGCTATATGTTAAAACAAGCTGCAGGTACATATACTCCAGCAATATTCAAGATGTTTCAAGATCAAGTGCTTCGGACTCTGAACTACGACACATTGCTTTGTGATGAAAGTGACACGGAGCTGAAGATTTATGTAGTAAAATTTCATGGCACACAATGTGAACATGTTGTTAGATTCATTCCAGAAGATGAAAAGGTTAGCTGCAGTTGCAAAAGGTTTGAGTTTGCTGGAATTCTTTCCTCTCATTGCTTAAAGGTACTTGATATTAACAATATCAAGCATATCCCTGGTGAATATATCTTGAAAAGATGGACAATTGATGCCAAAGTTCTAGATATAACAAGCAAATGCAACCCGCATGATAACCTAAAAGCAAGAATGTCTAACCGCTACAAGGAACTGTGCAGAATATTTGTGAAAATAGCTGCTTGTGCCGCTGAGTCAGAAGAATCATACTATAAGGCTGCGAAGTGTGCAGAGCAATTAGCACAAGATGTGGAGAAATGCTTGAAGATTAGAGCTGATCCAGATTTAGTTAGCCCTGATCCAGATTTGGTTTGCGCTAATCCAAATTTGGTTAGTGCTGATAAAGATTTGGTTAGTGCTGATACTGATTTGGGTACTTCCTATACTAAAGAAGGTACAAACTATACTAACAATAATTGCCTAGACTATTGTTGAACAAAGAATGATATTTAGCATTACAGTGGCAGGAGTAAACATCGCCTCTAGTAGAATTTCAAAACACGGAGAGGGGCTTGCAAAACCAAAAGGTATGAAGGTCAAGGAGAAGACTGTGAAAGGATCAAAAAGACCCGTTGGTGGATTTGAGAAAGCAACTTCAAAGAAGAAAAAGAACACAACTAATATTATGCAACTAGAGCCTCGTGGCCCCTCAACGGTATAATATTTTGTTATTCGATTCATATAAAACTTTCAACATGCTGACGTTTCTCTATCATTTTCAACAGGGTCCTTTGAAGAAAGCAGCTTCAAAGAAGAAAAAGAACACAAATGATATTATACAACTACAGCCTCATGAACCGTCACTGATAATAATACTATGTCGCTTGTTTCTTATAAAACCTCTTATAAAACCTCAACTGTACTGACCTTTCTCTATCATTTTCTACAGGGTCCTATGGAATTTTTCACGAATCAAATGGCTGCGTATCAGTTACACTACAATACTATGCTAAGTGCTTCAATGCAGCCATCAATTGGTAATACCATCCCTATGCCACCACATACCCATCAACTGTTGGCTGGATTCCAACCATATAATGCAGCAATGGTAGAAGCAGTACATACTTTCAAATTTCCTATTTTTTAAACTTCAGTGCAACTGAACTTTGCTTTCTCCGCAGGGTCATCCGACAAATAACATGTACACCTCGCTGCAAGGGACCATTGGGGCCTCTAAATCTGGTTCGATGATAGGAGAAAATCAAGACTTCCTCCATCTACCGAATCCAACATCTATCCTAAATGCTTCAATGTTGCAATCAAGTGGTCATACCATCCCAATGTCACCGCAGATCCAAGAAGCACACAATATTCCAGTGGTATAAGCAGTCCACACTTTCGTTTCAAGTATAATTTCAGAACTTCAATGAAACTAAACTTCTCTAATTTTATTCACAGGGTCATCCAACAAATCACATGTATACATATTTACACCGGCAATATTCCGTGCTGAATCCCTCACTGCAAGGGAGCATTGGGACCTCTGACTCTGGTTTGATGACAGAACAAAATCAATTCGTTCTCAATCAACCGAAGCCAACCTAATCTATTTGTTCTCGAGAGTTTTATCTGATATGTGTTAGACTTCCAAGTTGCAACTGATTTTTACTGGAACTTGTATGTACCGTTAACTGAATGCTACTCCATCTTGCCAATCAAATATACTCGTTCACAGAATTATCTATGCACAATGTCCGCAGGCATCATGCTCATCCGACCTCTCAGTTATTCTTCAATTTAAGTGTGATGATAGGGATCCCAACAATCAATTTTAATTCTATTGATAAAAGTGCAGACATAACCATCTGTCCAAATGTCAAACCTAGAAGCTCAGAGCGAGCAGACAACAGATCAATTGGTCCAAGCCTTCGAGCGTTGCGAGCACAAGATTGACAATAGCATGGAAAGAATTTTTATTAAACACAATGCCTGCTCTCAGCTTTCTCACAACTCAATCTGCATCAGACAGGAGCAACACAAGAAGAAGGAGATTTACCTGTGTCCTGTGCAGGTGATGCTGAATCCACGAGCTGCAGGCCGGCGCCTTTGTTGAGGACGGAAGTGCCGACCCGAGCTGGAGCCGAATACTGCAGTCCCTCTCCCCCCTCCAAGCATCTCTGTCCCACCTTCTTCCTCTCCAAGGGCGCATCAAATCCATGGCGTCGACGCTGCGGTCGACGGCGTCCTACCTCTTGCTCCCTTGACCCCTCCTCAAAGCTCCTACACAAGCCTGACGCGCTTCCCTGTTGTGTGGCCGTCCCGCGGGTCCGGCGGACGCCGATTGAGGCGCCGGTTCTGGACAAGCTGCTGCACGGCTGGGCCGCGGCCAGCCGAGCCTAGGCAAGATGGGATGTGGTCCCGTAGCCGCCTGCCAGGCTCCGCGCCTCTGAGCGGCGACGCAGGTCTGGCCGGCGCCGATGGGGGCTCCACTAGCCATGCTCCGCGCCTTTGAGCGGCGATGCAGTTCTGGCCGGCGCCGATGGGGGCTCCGGTTCCACCGAAGCGGCTGCACGAACGGGCACCTGTTGGGGAACGTAGCAGAAATTCAAAATTTTCCTACGTGTCACCAAGATCTATCTATGGAGAGACCAGCAACGAGGGGAAGGAGAGTGCATCTACATACCCTTGTAGATCGCTAAGCGGAAGCGTTCAAGTGAACGGGGTTGATGGAGTCGTACTCATCGTGATCCAAATCATCGATGACCAAGTGCCGAATGGACGGCACCTCCGCGTTCAACACACGTACGGAGCAGCGACGTCTCCTCCTTCTTGATCCAGCAAGGGGGAAGGAGAGGTTGATGGAGATCCAACAGCACGACGGCGTGGTGGTGGAAGTAGCGGGATTCCAACAGGGCTTCGCCAAGCGCTGCGGGAGGAGGAAGGTGTGTCATGGGAGGGAGAGGGAGGCGCCAGGGCTTAGGTATGGTTGCCCTCCCTTCCCCCCACTATATATAGGGCCAAGGGAGAGGGGGAGGGCTCAGCCTTGCCCCTTCCTCCAAGGAAGGGTGCGGCCAAGGGAGGAGTCCATCCTCCCCAAGGCACCTAGGAGGTGCCTTCCCCCTTTAGGACTCTTCCTTTCCCTCTTCTCTTGGCACATGGGCCTCTTGGGGCTGGTGCCCTTGGCCCATATAGGCCAAGGCGCACCCCCTACAGCCCATGTGGCCCCTCGGGGCAGGTGGCCCCACCCGGTGGACCCCCGGGACCCTTTCGGTGGTCCCGGTACAATACCGGTGACCCCGAAACTTGTCCCGATGGCCGAAATAGCACTTCCTATATATAATTCTTTACCTCCGAACCATTTTTGAACTCCTCGTGACGTCCGGGATCTCATCCGGGAATCCGAACAACTTTCGGGTTACCGCATACTAATATCTCTATAACCCTAGCGTCACCGAACCTTAAGCGTGTAGACCCTACGGGTTCGGGAGACATGCAGACATGACCGAGATGACTCTCCGGTCAATAACCAACAGCGGGATCTGGATACCCATGTTGGCTCCCACATGTTCCACGATGATCTCATTGGATGAACCACGATGTCAAGGACTTAATCAATCCCGTATACAATTCCCTTTGTCTAGCGGTACGATACTTGCCCGAGATTCGATCGTCGGTATCCCAATACCTTGTTCAATCTCGTTACCGGCAAGTCTCTTTACTCGTTCCGTAACACATCATCCCGTGATCAACTCCTTGATCACATTGTGCATATTATGATGATGTCCTACCGAGTGGGCCCAGAGATACCTCTCCGTTTACACGGAGTGACAAATCCCAGTCTCGATTCGTGCCAACCCAACAGACACTTTCGGAGATACCGGTAGTGTACCTTTATAGCCACCCAGTTACGTTGTGACGTTTGGCACACCCAAAGCACTCCTACGGTATCCGGGAGTTGCACAATCTCATGGTCTAAGGAAATGATACTTGACATTAGAAAAGCTTTAGCATACGAACTACATGATCTTGTGCTAGGCTTAGGATTGAGTCTTGTCCATCACATCATTATCCTAATGATGTGATCCCGTTATCAACGACATCCAATGTCCATGGTCAGGAAACCGTGACCATCTATTGATCAACGAGCTAGTCAACTAGAGGCTTACTAGGGACATGGTGTTGTCTATGTATCCACACATGTATCTGAGTTTCCTATCAATACAATTCTAGCATGGATAATAAACGATTATCATGAACAAGGAAATATAATAATAATCAATTTATTATTGCCTCTAGGGCATATTTCCAACAGTCTCCCACTTGCACTAGAGTCAATAATCTAGTTCACATCGATATGTGATTAACACTCAAGGTCACATCCCCATGTGACTAACACCCAAAGAGTTCTGGGTTTGATCATGTTATGCTTGTGAGAGAGGTTATAGTCAACGGGTCTGAACCTTTCAGATCCGTGTGTGCTTTACAAATCTCTATGTCATCTCCTAGATGCAGCTACCACGCTCTATTTGGAGCCATTTCAAATAACTGTTCTACTTGGAGTTATTCTAAATTGTTGCTCCATTATACGTATCCGGTATCTCTACTCAGAGCTATCCGGATAGGTGTTAAGCTTGCATCGTCGTAACTCTTTACGTCAAACTCTTTATCACCTCCATAACCGAGAAAATTCCTTAGTCCACTAGTTACTAAGGATAACTTTGACCGCTGTACTGTGATCCATTCTTGGATCACTCTTGTACCCCTTGACTGACTCATGGAAAGGCACACTTCAGGTGCGGTACACTACATAGCATACTGTAGAGCCTATGTCTTAAGCATAGGGGACAACCTTCGTCCTTTCTCTCTATTTTGCCGTGGTCGAGCTTTAAGTCTTAACTTCATACCTTATAACTCAGGCAAGAACTCCTTATTTGACTGATCCATCTTGAACACCTTCAAGATCATGTCAAGGAATGTGCTCATTTGAAAGTACCATTAAGCGTTTTGATCTATCCTTATAGATCTCGATGCTCAATGTTCAAGTAGCCTAATCCAGGTTTTCCATTAAAAAACACTTTTCAAATAACCCTATATGCTTTCCAGAAATTCTACGTCATTTCTGATCAACAATATGTCAACATATATTTATCAGAAATTCTATAGTGCTCCCACTCACTTCTTTGGAAATACAAGTTTCTCATAAACTTTGTATAAACCCAAAATCTTTGATCATCTCATCAAAGCGTACATTCCAACTCCGAGATGCTTACTCCAGTCCTTAGAAGGATTGCTGGAGCTTTGCATACTTATTAGCATCTTTCAGGATTGACAAAACCTTCCGGTTGTATCACATACAACCTTTCCTCAAGAAAATCGTCGAGGAAACAATATTTTGACATCCTATCTGCAAGATTTCATAAATAATGCAGTAATCGCTAATATAATTCCAACAGACTCTTAGCATCGCTACGAGTGAGAAAGTCTCACCGTAGTTAACTCCTTGAACTTGTCGGGAAACACCTTAACGACAAGTCGAGCTTTCTCAATGGTGACACTTACCATCATTGTCTGTCTTCCTTTTAAAATCCATCTGTACTCAATAGCCTTACGACCATCAAGTAGTTCTTCCAAAGTCTACACTTTGTTTTCATATATGGATCCTCTCTCGGATTATATGGCCTCGAGCCATTTATCGGAATCCGGGCCCACCATCGCTTCTCCATAGCTCGTAGGTTCATTGTTGTCTAGCAGCATGACTTCCAAGACAGGATCACGTACCACTCTGAAGTAGTGCGCATCCTTGTCATCCCACGAGGTTTGGCAGTGACTTGATCTGAAGTTTCATGATCACTATCATAAGCTTCCACTTCAATTGGTGTAGGTGCCACAGGAACAACTCCCTGTGCCCTGCCACACACTAGTTGAAGAGATGGTTCAATAACCTCATCAAGTCTCCACCATTCCCCACTCAATTCTTTCGAGAGAAACTTTTCCTCGAGAAAGGACCCGATTCTTGAAATAATCCCTTATTGCTTTCGGATCTGAGACAGGAGGTATACCCAACTGTTTTTGGGTGTCCTATGAAGATGCATTTATCCGCTTTGGGTTCGAGCTTATCAGCCTGAAACTTTTTCACATAAGCGTCGCAGCCCCAAACCTTTTAAGAAATGACAGCTTAGGTTTCTCTAAACCATAGTTCATACGGTGTCATCTCATCGGAATTACGTGGTGCCCTATTTAAAGTGAATGTGGTTGTCTCTAATGCCTAACCCATAAAACTATTGTGGTAATTCAATGAGAGACATCATGGTATGCATCATATCCAATAGGGTGCAGTTATGATGTTCGGACACACCATCACACTATGGTGTTCCAGGCTGTATTAGTTGTGAAACAATTTCCACAATGTCTTAATTCCGTGCCAAACTCGTAATTAAGATATTCATCTCTATGATCATATCATAGATCTTTTATCCTCTTGTCACGATGATCTTTCAACTTCACCCTGAAATTACTTGAACATTTCAATAATTCAGACTCGTGATTCATCAAGTAAATATACTCAACATCTACTCAAATCATCTGTGAAGTAAGAACATAACGATATCCACTACACGCCTCAGCACTCATTGGATTGCACACATCAAAATATATTACTTCCAGCAAGTTGCTTTCTGGTTCCATTTTACTGAAACCGAGGCTTTCAGTCATCTTGCCCATGTGGTATGATTTGCATGTCTCAAGTGATTCCAAAATCAAGTGAGTTCAAACGGTCCATCTGCATGGAGTTTCTTCATGCATATACACCAATAGACATGGTTCGCATGTCTCAAACTTTTCAAAAACGAGTGAGCCCAAAGATCCATCAACATGGAGCTTCTTCATGCGTTTTATACCGATATGACTTACGTGGCAGTGCCACAAGTAGGTGGTACTATCATTACTATATTTTGGCATGAACATGTGTATCACTACGATTGAGATTCAATAAACCATTCATTTTAGGTGTAAGACCATTGAAGGTATTATTCAAATAAACAAAGTAACCATTATTCTCCTTAAATGAATAACCGTATTGCGATAGACATAATCCAATCATGTCTATGCTCAACGCAAACACCAATCTCGATGGTAGAGGGAGCGTACGATATTTGATCAACATTGGAAATACTTCCAACACATATCGTGAGCTCACCTTTAGCTAGTCTCCATTTATTCCGTAGCTTTTATTTCGAGTTACTAACACTTAGCAACCGAACCGGTATCTAATACCCTGGTGCTACTAGGAGTACTAGTAAAGTACACATTAGCATAATGTATATCCAATATACTTCTATCGATAGCCTTCTCATCTACCAAGTATCTAGGGTGATTCTGCTCCAGTGGCTGTTCCCCTTATTACAGAAGCACTCAGTCTCGGGTTTGGGTTCAACCTTGGGTTTCTCCACTAGAGCAGCAACTGATTTGTTGTTCCATGAAGTATCCCTTTCTTGCCCTTGCCCTTCTTGAAACTAGTGGTTTTACTAACCATCAACAATTGATGCTCCCTTTTGATTTCTACTTTTCGCGGTGTCAAACATCGCGAATATCTCAAGGATCATCATATATGTCCCTGATATATTATAGTTCATCACGAAGCTCTAGCAGCTTGGTGGTAATGACTTCGGAGAAACATCACTATCTTATCTGGAAGATCAACTCCCACTTGATTCAAATGATTGTTGTACTCAAACAATCTGAGCACAAGCTCAACAATTGAGCTTTTCTCCCTTAGTATGTAGGCTAAGAAAATCGTCGGAGGTCTTATACCTCTTGACGTGGGCACGAGCCTGAAATCCCAATTTCAGCCCTCGAAACATCTCATATGTTTCGCGACGTTTCAAAACGTCTTCGGTGCCTCAACTCTAAACCGTTTAACTGAACTATCACGTAGTTATCAAAAATGTGTATGTCAGATGTTCGCAACACCCACAGACGACGTTCGAGGTTCAGCGCACTGAGCGGTGCATTAAGGACATAAGCCTTCTATGAAGCAATGAGGACAATCCTCAGTTTACGGACCTAGTCCGCATAATAGCTACTATCAACTTTCAACTAAATTTTCTCTAGGAACATATCTAAATAGTAGAACTGAAGCGCGAGCTACGACATAATTTGCGAAGACCTTCTGACTATGTTCAAGATAATTAAGTTCATCTTATGAACTCCCACTCAGATAGACATCCCTCTAGTCATCTAAGTGATTACATGATCCGAGTCAACTAGGCCGTGTCCGATCATCACGTGAGACGGACTAGTCATCATCGGTGAACATCTTCATGTTGATCGTATCTACCATACGACTCATGCTCGACCTTTCGGTCTCTTGTGTTCCGAGGCCATGTCTGTACATGCTAGGCTCGTCAAGTTAACCCTAAGTGTTTTGCATGTGTAAAACTGTCTTACACCCGTTGTATGTGAACGTAAGGATCTATCAAACCCGATCATCACGTGGTGCTTCGAAACGACGAACTTAGCAACGGTGCACAGTTAGGGGAGAACACATTCTTGAAATTGTAATGAGGGATCATCTTATTTACTACCGTCGTTCTAAGCAAATAAGATGTATAAACATGATAAACATCACATGCAACCAAATAGTGACATGATATGGCCATCATCACTTTGCTCCTCTTGATCTCCATCTTCGGGGCGCCATGATCATCATCGTCACCGGCATGACACCATGATCTCCATCATCATGATCTCTATCATCGTGTCTTCATGAAGTTGTCTCGTCAACTATTACTTCTACTACTACAGCTAACGGTTAGCAATAAAGTAAAGTAATTACATGACGTTTATGTTGACACGCAGGTCATAAATAAATTAAGACAACTCCTATGGCTCCTGCCGGTTGTCATACTCATCGACATGCAAGTCGTGATTCCTATTACAAGAACATGATCAATCTCATACATCACATATATCATTCATCACATCCTTTTGGCCATATCACATCACATAGCATACCCTGCAAAAACAAGTTAGACGTCCTCTAATTGTTGTTCGCATGTTTTACGTGGCTGCTATGAGTTTCTAGCAAGAACGTTTCTTACCTACGCAAAAACCACAACGTGATATGCCAATTGCTATTTACCCTTCATAAGGACCCTTTTCATCGAATCCGATCCGACTAAAGTGGGAGAGACAGACACCCGCTAGCCACCTTATGCAACTAGAGCATGTCAGTCGGTGGAACCAGTCTCACGTAAGAGTACGTGTAAGGTCGGTCCGGGCCGCTTCATCCCACAATGCCACCGAATCAAGATTGGACTAGTAACGGCAAGCATATTGAACAAAATCAACGCCCACAACTACTTTGTGTTCTACTCGTAAATAGAAACTACGCATAGACCTAGCTCATGATGCCACTGTTGGGGAACGTAGCAGAAATTCAAAATTTTCCTACGTGTCACCAAGATCTATCTATGAAGAGACCAGCAACGAGGGGAAGGAGAGTGCATCTACATACCCTTGTAGATCGCTAAGCGGAAGTGTTCAAGTGAACGGGGTTGATGGAGTCGTACTCGTCGTGATCCAAATCACCGATGACCAAGTGCCGAATGGACGGCACCTCTGCGTTCAACACACGTACGGAGCAGCGATGTCTCCTCCTTCTTGATCCAGCAAGAGGGAAGGAGAGGTTGATGGAGATCCAACAGCACGACGGCGTGGTGGTGGAAGTAGCGGGATTTCAACAGGGCTTCGCCAAGCGCTGCGGGAGGAGGAAGGTGTGTCATGGGAGGGAGAGGGAGGCGCTAGGGCTTAGGTATGGTTGCCCTCCCTTCCCCCCACTATATATAGGGCCAAGGGAGAGGGGGAGGGCGCAGCCTTGCCCCTTCCTCCAAGGAAGGTTGCGGCCAAGGGAGGAGTCCATCCTCCCCAAGGCACCTAGGAGGTGCCTTCCCCCTTTAGGACTCTTCCTATCCCTCTTCTCTTGGCGCATGGGCCTCTTGGGGCTGGTGCCCTTGGCCCATATAGGCCAAGGCACACCCCCTACAGCCCATGTGCCCCCCGGGGGTGGCCCCACCCGGTGGACCCCCGGGACCCTTCCGGTGGTCCCGGTACAATACCGGTGACTCCGAAACTTGTCCCGATGGCCGAAATAGCATTTTCTATATATAATTCTTTACCTCCGGACTATTTCGGAACTCCTCGTGACGTCCGGGATCTCATCCGGGACTCCGAACAACTTTCGGGTTACCGCATACTAATATCTCTATAACCCTAGCGTCACCGAACCTTAAGTGTGTAGACCCTACGGGTTCGGGAGACATGCAGACATGACCGAGATGACTCTCCGGTCAATAACCAACAGCGGGATCTGGACACCCATGTTGGCTCCCACATGTTCCACGATGATCTCATCGGATGAACCACGATGTCAAGGACTTAATCAATCCCGTATACAATTCCCTTTGTCTAGCGGTACGATACTTGCCCGAGATTCGATCGTCGGTATCCCGATACCTTGTTCAATCTCGTTACCGGCAAGTCTCTTTACTCGTTCCGTAACACATCATCCCGTGATCAACTCCTTGATCACATTGTGCACATTATGATGATGTCCTACCGAGTGGGCCCAGAGATACCTCTCCGTTTACACAGAGTGACAAATCCCAGTCTCGACTCGTGCCAATCCAACAGACACTTTCGGAGATACCGGTAGTGTACCTTTATAGCCACCCAGTTACGTTGTGACGTTTGGCACACCCAAAGCACTCCTACGGTATCCGGGAGTTGCACAATCTCATGGTCTAAGGAAATGATACTTGACATTAGAAAAGCTTTAGCATACGAACTACATGATCTTGTGCTAGGCTTAGGATTGGGTCTTGTCCATCACATCATTATCCTAATAATGTGATCCCGTTATCAACGACATCCAATGTCCATGGTCAGGAAACCGTGACCATCTATTGATCAACGAGCTAGTCAACTAGAGGCTTACTAGGGACATGGTGTTGTCTATGTATCCACACATGTATCTGAGTTTCCTATCAATACAATTCTAGCATGGATAATAAACGATTATCATGAACAAGGAAATATAATAATAATCAATTTATTATTGCCTCTAGGGCATATTTCCAATAGCACCAACGCGCTAGCTCATCTAGATGGACGCCGGACTAAGGCACGACGGCGGAAAGGCCCTGGAGGTTGAGCTTCAGTTCATTCAGAAGGGGAAAGATGTGGATAGGAGTGTATCGAAGAAGAGAATATGTATTAGGATGTGTATTTTGTTTTTTGTTTTGGCAGAAATTCTGGAGCGGGGCGTGCGTGGAGCCACAGCCGTGCGATGGCTGGGTCGCACGGATGGTCGCACGCAGCGGCCGCAGGAAAGCCGCGTCCGACTTATACTGCTACCTCGTGCAGTGACCCACATGTCAGTGTAGTAAAATGCTATTTCTTCCCAGGACCATCTGCCTCGCCAAGCACACTTATGGGAGCCCCTGCTCCGAGTGCATCGAACACCGGAAGTGGCAGCGCGGAGTGCTCGTCGTCGCCGCTTGGCGCACAAGAGGCCGCCATGAGCCTCACCCACGCCACACGCACGGGAGGCCGCTATGAGCCTCACACTTGCCGCCGTCGCTTGACACACGGGAGGCCACCATGAGTCTCATCCTTGCCGCTGTACCTGGGCGCACGAGTGGCCGGCACTAGCCTAGCCCTCGTTGTTGTCGCTGGGCGCCCGGGAGGCGGCCACGAGCCTCGTGCTCGACGCCCGAGAGGCGGTCGCGAGCCCCGTCCTCGTCCTCGTCACTTGACGCACGGCAGGAGGTGGCCACGAGCACGTCCACGCGCACGTTGCCGTCACTCTGTGCACGGGAGACCGCGATGAGAACACCCTCGCCGGAGCCGCTCGGTGCACGGGAGGCTGCTACACCTGCGTGCATTGGAGGTCAACGCCCGCGGGATGGATCGCTGGTCCTGGTAGCAGCCTGGTCTAGAGCGAGAGTGCTGGTAGTGGTGTGCCAAAGCTACGAGAAGTGACATGGCGCAAGGGTCGCACGTCTGTACACGAGCAGGTCGGCAAGGCATAAGTTTCGTGGTAGGCAAGGTGCTGCCAAGGTCCTTCACGGGCAATCCGCCATGGTCAGTTTGCAGGTGAGGTCAGCTCACATGTGTAAGCAGCTAGCTGGCCAAGCGTGTAAGCAGTTAGCTAGATACTCCCTCCGTCCGGAAAAGCTTGTCCCAAGCTTATTGCTCAAATGGATGTATCTAGCACTAACTTAGTGCTAGATACATTCATTCGAGGGACAAGCTTTTTCGAACGAAGGAAGTAGATGTGAATTGCACTAAACAACTAGCTTGCCGAGCGCACCGATCAAATTTGTACGTAGATGCTAGCTGCAACGCACAAGAAGAACACAGTGAGACTTTTCCGCATTGGCTCGCTGCCACATCAGCAAAACCATCGTCAAAACCCACTAATCAGGGTGCTAGGGGTGTTTTGTCCAGTATTGCAAAGTTTGGGGATTAAGTAACTGGTTTTTGAGTTGAGGGGGTGAAGTAGCCCAAACGTGAAAGTTCAGGGGGTTATGTACACTTCTTTCCCAAAAGGTACCGGGAGCAGCAAAGCGAGCAGATAGCAGCGGCAGCAAGCAGGCTGCGGGCACGCGCAGGAGCACGGCCGGGCGAAGGCAAGCGCGGCCAGGGGAGCGGCCGGGAGCAGCGGCAGCGCCAATGGCAATAGCGCAACAGCAGCCAGTAGAGGCAGCAGGCAGCGGCCAAGCAGCAGTCGTGGGCGCGCCAGCGCGAGCAGACGCAGGGGAGCAGCAGCGCGAGCAGGCGCAGGGGAGCAGCAGCGCGGGTGCGCGCGGGGCGTGGCCACAGGCAGGAGCAGGCACCGGCGCGCGTACTCGGAAGCTCGAACTCGGCCATGGACGAGGACGACGGAAAACGGCGACGAATCAAAGGGGAAAGGGAGGGAATCGGCAAAGGAGCTCACGTTGAGGCAGTGGGCGAGCTTGAGGAGGTCGGGGATGGACCGGAGCAGCGGCATCTGACGACGGACGACGGTGTACGCGAGGAAGACGACGGCTATGTCGGGCCAACGGGGCATCCTAGCTCGATCCCTTTGTCGAGGGTGAAGACGACGACGACGATGGAGCCCCTGTACGGCTGGACGTATTCTCAAGCGCCTGGGAGGTCGTCGGCCGCGGCGACGTCGTGCTCGGTCCCCTCCAGAACGAGAAGAGGGGCGAGAGGGGGGGGGATGGCCGTGCGTGGCGAGAGGAAGGGCTGAGGGGGTGGCTAGGCCGGTTTTCCTAGACGGGCCAAGTGGCCTAGTAGATTAGGTCTTTTATTTTTCATTTTCCTTGTATTCTTTTCTGTTTTCTTATGTAGTTACTGTTTTGTATTTTCTTATTGCATCAAATTACTTTTGTAAAATGTGAAACTTGCCATATACTCTCTCCATTCCTAAATATAAGTCTTTGTAGAGATTCCACTATGAACCACATACGGATGTATATAGATGCATTTTAGAGTGTAGATTCACTCATTTTGCTCCGTATGTGGTCCATAGTGAAATCTCTCCAAAGACTTATATTTAGGAATGGAGGGAGTAATTAGTATGCATTATTTTTCATAGCCACAAAATGTTTGGCCCAAAAATAATTTATTAAATCTGAGTTTATTCTTAATTGGGATAAAAAGGTCATGTTGGTCCACTGTTTTAATATCCAGGGACATTTTTTATATTCTTAAATATGTTAATTCTCACATTACAATTATTTAGTGAATATTTGGAACCCATCGAACATTTTTTACTTGACAATTTGTAGAAATAATATTTTCACTTGTTTTTTGGAGTTTGAATTTGACCCCGGTTTTCACCAAGTGGCAAAATGGCTTAGTAAAACATGATGACATGGCATATTAGGTGAGGTTACTGTAGCTTGATTATCAGGGTGTTACATACATTACAGCTAGGGGACATATGCCCCCCATCCTACAAAAACTACAAAATAAGAAAACTTTATGGAGTAGACCTAGGAAGATATAGCTGTTGTGAACAATTTGTATTTGTATTGCGGTGAACCAATTGGATCATCTATTAGGATGAACACAATTTTTTTGAACACCCAATGTTAAATTTCTGGATCCACCATTGTTTATGGTAATATCAATGCCCGTAGTTCATTCTTCCCTACAATAATTTTTGTTTTTATTTTATTTTCTTCTTGTTGTTCTTGCTTCTCTAGGACTCTTTTTTTGGTTTATTAAGTTTACTATTCCATGAATTCTCTATTTATTTTGCTATCATGTTTTACCTACGATGGCCACTAAGTCAAAAACGCTACTAGCTGCCTGTGTACTCTAAATATATGCAGTCTTGTGAGTTGGTTAGCCCATTAGTAAACATTTTACATGGATAAATGCCCAATTATTATAGCAGCAAGAGAACCTCAAAGGAAAATATAACAGCAAAAAAAATATGGTCGTTAGATGTAAAACCAAAGGCTTGAGATTGCAATGATGTCATTTGCCGACTTTTGTTCTCAAATAAGAGGATGGCAGACCATTCACTCGATGTTGAGGAGCTCATGCTTGAACAAGGGTATGATGTTGTCGACAGGCCGAGGAAACGGTTGGAGCAGAAAATCAATTTGATGTTGGTCATTGCGTCTTTTATGGCGGCGTCGTCCTACCAAGCCGGCATGAGCCCCACAAGAGGCTATTGGCAAGATGACACGGACGGGGTTTTCACCAAGTGGCAAAATGACTTAGTAAAACATGATGACATTGCATATTAGGATGAGGTTACTGTCGCTTGATTATCTAGGTGTTACATACATCATGGCTAGGGGACATATGCCCCCACCCTACAAAAACTACAAAATAGGAAAACTTTATGGAGTAGACTTAGGAAGATATAGCTGCTAGTGAACAATTTGTATTTGTACGCACGATGTGCACAACCTAGCCCAAGCAAGGGAGCGAAGAAAACATCACACGAAGAAAGGCGGTGATTTATTCTGGGGCCTTCCTTCCCACCCCGCACATGAAACGATTTTTTTATGCTTTTGCTAACTACGTACTCCCTCCGTTCTGACATATTACGGCCTCATATTCTTTGTTTAGCTGTATACTATACGGAAATCCAATTCGGCTCTTGGGAGCATATGCTCCTGCCCATCAAAAATGGTTTTTCCAAATGTAGAAAAAATTGAAAAAATAGATGTGATCATTGTCACACCATGACGCTACCTGCAAATGTTTAGGAGGAAAGCCTAAGTATTTTGATTTGTGCAAAAAAAAAACAAGTCGAACGACAAATGTTGAGCATAATTGGTTTGATGCCAAAAGTTGGCATGCCAAATTATGGCAATTGTGAAATGTTGGCTAGAGATTGGTTGCTTGCCAATTTTCGCCGCCACTCTCACAAAACATTGTCAAATGTTGGCAACTTTGGATTTTGTCAAATGTCGGCTTGCCAAATATTGGCAATGCCAAATGTTGGTAGCAAACCAATTATGCCCGTTACCTCCAAATGTTACATTTTTTACTGACGACGCACCGTCATTTCGTTTCGCATGAAAATTGGCAAGCACAATTGTTACATTAGCAAGAACATCTATAAAAAAAATTCAGAATTTTTAAATTTTATTTACTATCTATTTTGAATTTACTATTCATTAGGGAGCATATGCACCCAAGAGCCAAAAGGGCCTACTACTATACGGAAATCCAATAGAGTAAGGGGCTTGGTTTCCAGGTATTTAATCGCTTTCTGAAACACTTCATTTGTCGGTCTGATATCTCTACTCTTATAAAAACTGAGTTGGTGATGATGGTGTGCCTACCATCTTGCAATAGAGAAAATTCCTTATTTGACACTGTCTTAAAATCTGGTTCCTTATTTGACACTGGAAAAGTTTTTCTTCCCTATTTGACACTAGTCCTAAATTTTATTCCCTATACGACACTTCCCTTCATTTTGAGTCTAAATGACACCTGAAAAGACGATTTTGCCCCTCATGTGGTATGTGTGCGCGCGTGTGTGTGCTGTTGCGTGTGTGGGTGCACGCGCACATGTGTGCTGCTGCTGCATGTGTGTGTGCATGTGTGCTGCTGCGTGTGTGTTTGCTACTGTGTGTGTACGTGCGCGTGTGTGTGTTGTTGCGTGCCTATGTGTTGCCTGTGTGTGTGCTGCTACGCGTGTGTGTATGTGGGTGTGTGTGTGTGCATGTGTGTGTGCACGCGCGCGTGCGTGTGTGTGCGCGTGCATGTGTGTTGGTGCATGTGTATGTGTTGATGCGTGTGTGCTTCTGCTTTCGCACTGATGCTGCGTGTGTGCTTCTGCTTTCGCACTGATGCTGCGTGTGTGCTTCTGCTTTCGCACTGATGCTGCGTGTGTGCGCTATTGCCCCCCCCATACATACCACATGAGGGGCAAAAGAGTCTTTTCAGGTGTCATTTAGGCTTAAAATGGACGAAAATGTCATATAGGGAATAAAATTTAGAACTTGTGTCAAATAAAGAAAAAAAAACTTTTCCAGTGTCAAATAAGGAAGCAGATTTTAAGATAGTGTCAAATAAGGAATTTTCTCCTTGCAATATAGACCGTTCGATCTATATCTGACGGATAGAAATCAAACTATGAAAATTTTGCAAAAAGATACCCGCACCTCTCTCCACATTTGCAGATAAGGTCTTCCCTCATTCATCTTTATCTCCCACAACCTTATTGGTGAGCAATTAAAAAAGGAAGCCTTTGGAACAATTTGGCATGGTGACCGCTGCCGGCGTCGTCCATCCCCATGCATTCGCTCAGTCCGACCACCAATCACCATCACGCCCCACTCCTCACCTTATCTCTCCTCTTTCTCGAGATATCATTAGTTTTTACACATGGGATTACTCTCGCATGGGTCAATCACAACAGGTGTTTTGTAAAAAAACGCGTCTTGATGTTACATGCAATGCACGGGGCATCTTGCTAGTATAGAAACAAGAAACATGAATTGAAATTCCGAGGTAGCGAAGAGTAATAACACAAGTTGATGGGGCCCTTTATTGATTCATCCATACTAGTATACATGAAAAAGCATACAAGAACTTAAACGCCGCAAACTAACGGGGCCACAAGGTGCAAACAGAAAGAAAGAAAAAACATGAAATTCTGGGCTCCATCTTCAGATCTATCACATAAATAGAGATAACTTAAGGGTATGCACCAGCATTACCGCTGCCACCTCCCGTGCCGCCACCGCTGCCGCCGTTCTGACCAGTTCCTGTGCCTCCACCGTTACCATTAGCATTCGCATTCGCATATGGGTACCAGCCACCACTTGCCGCGCTAGAGCCAGAACCAGCACCACCACCGGCTCCGTAACCGCTGGAACCAGGGCCCGCTGCCTGTCCGCCGCCGCTGCCGGCACCATTACCGCCTGCATAAGAATCACCACCATAACTATATCTTCCGTCGCTCGTATAGCTAGAGCTTGAACCGTCGCCGGACCCAGCGCCATGTCCGGTGCCACCATCCTGCGACGCACCACCCCCGCTACCGCCCCCTCCCGCATTTGCATGGGCTCCACTACTACCACTGTAGGCATTCCCATTGCCACTCCCAGTCCCTCCACCGCTGCCGTTCACAGTGCCACCA
Source organism: Triticum dicoccoides (assembly GCF_002162155.2). Classification (NCBI taxonomy): domain Eukaryota; kingdom Viridiplantae; phylum Streptophyta; class Magnoliopsida; order Poales; family Poaceae; genus Triticum; species Triticum dicoccoides. Next base: position 605,724,063 of record NC_041392.1, on the reverse strand, counting down.
CCATTCCCCACTCCCGAGCCTGTCCCCGTTGAGCTGGCGTATCTAACTACCCTAGTGGCGCTGGCTAACCCAATGCTCAGTAGCACAACCAAGCTAAGTGACACAAGCTTAATGGCAGCCATTGTGAGAGTGTAGCCAAGTGCTAGATGAGATCGGTTGATGGTAGACCATGGAAATGCACGGGTATTTATAGCGTTGAGGTGATCTTGCAAATGTACGTTGGAGCCGTGCTTGTGCCTGACCTAGTGGGCTCATTTTTATGTCAAGCGTATCGGCTCCCGATCACGCTAATCTTGTTTGCCCGAGTAGGCGACGACTTGACAGCCGACAGTAAACTGGTTAATCTCCATCGTAAGCCAGCAGCTTCCTGCACCTTTGCTTCCTTCTAGGGTTACTCCGTATCCATAGTGGGAGTAAACTTACATGCATGGTTATCTCTAGAACATCGTGCCATGCATATATTGACTTAAAAAAGCATGTCAGATTTGACTTGAGTTAATGGATAGTTCATGTTGTGCAAAGTTAATTGGAGGGGAGCTTCCTCGAAGGAGTAGCCGATCTGCAGCACCAGGCTAATCAATGGAAATATCTTCTGCAAGTTCCATCTGCAGCTAGAGGGACACGTACGTGCTTGAAATTAATTAATCATGGATCAATCCGTTTATCTGTCCAAGTAACTACTCCAACAGTACAATAAGAGTACGGAAATCCGTATCATTGTAGATATATTCCACCACGGCGACACTGCCCTCTTTATATATGCCGCTACATGATAGGACAAGGCAAAGCTACCCCGGTGGAGTAAAAGAAATTGCTGAATACACTAGCAATTTTCTGGTTGATTTAATCCATAATAAATCATGATGAAAACAATATTAAAATTGAATTGATAGCTTTACATTTGAGTACGTACTACACATGCATCCATGCAAACAATTAGTATGGCTAATGGCGTCTCCAAACGTCGGCCCTCAAGATGGGCATAGTATTATCCGTCAACGCATCCACCGACTGTGATACGGAAGCCGGTCATCTAACGCTCACTGTAAACGCCCGTGATACAAACAAATTTGGATGTAATCCATACAAAAACGATGGAATTCAAACAGAAATAAGTTCTATATATTCTACATAAATTGGACGATATTCCATCCGTTCAACAAATAAAACCTAAAAAAACCTACGCATGGCCGGGCTGGCCGTTGGCACCTCCGTCGCCGTCCCTGCCTTCACCATTGTCATCATCAGAGTGGTCTTTCTAGTGCCGGAAAGGTGAGAAAGCACTGCCAGCCGCCGCCTGCTCTGCTTCCACCTGTGATGTGCGGAGGGCCACCTCGAAAAATACCAACCCTTGCCAGGGAGCCCTAGGTTCCCTTTCCCCTACTGGCAGCGGCATTGCCGTCGCTGAGTGACCATCTAGGCGATCTTGTTGAGGTCCCCGTCGAGGCCCCTATGTCGCCGCACGAACGTCTCCGCGGTGCTTAGCGATCGGTGCTAGGCCCATACCTTCGCAGGGTTGGGATCCGCACTGACCCAGGCCGGCGCTTCATAGGACTTCGGGAAGGCCAAGCGACGTGCCGCGTTGCAGCGCTCGCGCCGCACCGCCTCCCTGACCGCCCTCTCCTCGGTCTCCATGATGCTCCGCGATGAAGAGGAGACACTATCGCCGCAACCACCAAGGTAGTGGAGGAGGTGCCCGCGCGCCTTAGTGGTCACATGGGGCACCTCCTCCTTCATGGCTTTGCCATGCCAGACGGTGCGCGGCGGTGACACTATGATGCGACCTTCAACAGAAAAACGATGGCACGAATGCTTTCCCAATCTTTCACGGTACGATTCATCAGGAATGATGTGACGCTCGCGATCTGGTAGATGCAATCACCACAGAAACAACATGCACATCCAAGAAAGGAAGCACGTGGACGATCCTCCACGGATCAACAACAAACTAGAGACGGTGTCTCTAATCCCTTACCAAAAACACAAAAGCAATAATTTAAGCTCCTCAACAGAAAGGCACAAATTAACTCGCTACGGGGAGATATACCCCGGCTTGCCAGTCATTGTTCGACAACCAAAAATAAAACTGTCTAGTGGGAGTAACTTAGCTAGTAACATAACGCGCTTTGAGAAAATTCTGCTTATATGGCAAGTAATTAATGAAAGGTGGTAACATAGCGCTTTTCAAGACAAGACGAGTCTACGAGCTAATAAATGAAGCCATCTATATTATTATTATTATGTTATTTTGCATTATAAAGATAATAATTTAAACTAGTGTCATATACATGACATTAATCTAAATTACTCCCCAATATAACCGGCCTAGTGATCCGGATCCGATCTGATAGCTATAAATACTAGTCCAGCCGGCCGGACCGATCGGAACCGACTTGTACTACCTTCTTCTAAAAATCCTAACCGAACCAATTCTTGTTTAATTACAACCGGCCAATTAGGCACGGCAATTAGGCACGCAGGCCAATTAACCTTTCAGGCACGCAGGCCAATTAACCTTTCCTAAGAAAAACGTGTACATGCTGGAGTCCTTTGCTTGGACGCACACGTTACATGCATGTAGGTTTCTCTCGGTAGAAATTAGCATACAGGCTTTTGGACCCAGTAAACGTATGGAGGCCAGGTAATCCTTTCTACAGTTTACCTGTCGACGTTGCACAGTCTGACAATCTCGTCATTTTAATTTGTTGACGCAGTGCGCGCTTTGGTGTCAAAACCGGCGGATTTCAGGTAGGGGGTCCCGAACTGTGCGTCTAAGTCGGATGGTAATAGGAGGCAGGAGACACGATGTTTACCCAGGTTCGGACCCTCTCAATGGAGGTAATACCCTACGTCCTGCTTGATTGATCTTGATGATATGAGTATTACAAGAGTTGATCTACCATGAGATCGTAGAGGCTAAAACCCTAGAAGCTAGCCTATGGTATGATTGTTGTTGTCCTACGGACTAAACCCTCCGGTTTATATAGACACCAGAGGGGGGGCTAGGGTTACACAAAGTCGGTCACAAGGGAGGAGATCTACATATCCGTATTGTCAAGCTTGCCTTCCACGCCAAGGAAAGTCCCATTCGGACACGAGACGGAGTCTTCAATCTTGTATCTTCATAGTCCAATAGTCCGGCCAAAGGATATAGTCCGACTGTCCGGAGACCCCCTAATCCAGGACTCCCCCAGTAGCCCCTGAACCAGGCTTCAATGACGATGAGTTCGGCGCGCAAATTTGTCTTCGGCATTGCAAGCCGGGTTCTTCCTCCGAATACTTCATAGAAGATTTTGAACACTAGGATAGTGTCCGGCTCTGCAAAACAAGTTCCACATACCACCGCAGAGAGAATAATATTTCCACAAATCTAATCTGCTGACACGTTTGACAGCATGGCATCATGTCATGGCACGGTCATTATTCGAACCGTTTTTCTCAACCAGCACTGCACATATCGCGAGGCGGTTTTCCTGACACGTCTTGTCAAAGCAAAGAGCGTGTCCCCCTTATTATGGGATTCTCATCAATACGAACGTGGGTAACCCAATCGTGCCCGTTGGTATGACTCCTCGATTTTAGGCAAGTCCCAAATGGCCACGAGGAGGACGCTTGATATTCACCCTCTTTATAAAGAGGCCAAGGCTTGTCTTTCCCCCCCCTCATGCTCAATCGAATCCTTCCCCCGCCTCGAGTTCCAACACCCAAGGCTCAGGTTAGGCGCTTCGGACCTTCAACCATGTACGGATCCAACCTTCAAGGTCGGTGGATGCCTTCCTCTATCATAGAGGAAGACACCAAGAAGCTGAGAGAGGCCAGGTATTTGACCCTTGAAATCTTGCACAGGCTGCCTGCTCGAGGGCAGGTCATTCCCACTCCTGAACCCAGCGAGAGCGTTGTATTCATCTCTCACTTCCTCTGAGGGCTAGGCCTCGCTCTGGATCCCTTTGTTAGGGGGCTCGTGTTCTATTATGGGCTGGATTTCCATGACCTGGCCCCGGATTCCCTCCTTCACATCTGGTCATTCATCGTCGTGTGTGAGGCCTTTCTCCGCATTACCCCACACTTCGGCCTGTGGCTCAAGTCTTTCAATGTGAAGCCGAAGATGATTGAGGGGCGACACCCAGAGTGCGGAGGCGCTGTAATAAGCAAAAATGCTGATGTTCCGTGGCCAGAGGGTTCCTTCCCAGAGGTGCCCGGTTTATGGCAACGGGAGTGGTTTCATATCACAGCTCCCCGAAGTGCCAAGTGGGTAGCCGCCTGTAATGCCCTCGATGCGGCTATATCTCCCACGTGTCGAAGCACGACTTAGAGGCATAACTGCATTGAAAGTAATGTCGCAAGTGAGGTAATCTTCACACAACCCATGTAATAAATAAGAGAAAAAGAGATACATAGTTGACTTACACTCGCCACGTCACACAAATAGCATAAATATCATTACATTCATCCAGTTACACTCAAGGTCCGACTACGGAACCAAAATAAAGAACAACCCCAAATGGGACAAAGTCCCCGATCGCCCCAACTGGGCACCACTACTGATCGCCCGGAAAGGAAACGTAGTATTGTCCTGAGTCCTCATCGAACTCCCACTTGAGCTCAGTCGAATCACCTGGAGCGGTATCATCGGTCCCTGCATCTGGTTTTGGAAGGAATCTATGAGTCACAGGGACTCATCAATCTCACACCCTCGCGATCAAGACTATTTAAGCTTGTAGGAAGGGTAAAAGTATGATATGGAGCTGCAGCAAGCGACTAGCATATATGTTGGCTAACATACGCAAAAGAGAGCGAGAAGAGAAGGCAAATGCACGGTCGATAAACTATGATCAAGAAGTGATCCTAGAACAACCTACGTCAAACATAACTCGAGACCGAGTTCTCTTCCTGGACTCCGCCGAAAAGAGACCATCACGGCCACACACTCCGTAGATTCATTTTAATTAAGTTATGTTTAAGGTTTTCTACATCCGGACATTAATAAATTCCCATCTGCCCATAACCACGGACACGGCTTTTGAAAGTTCAAATCCCTGTAGGGGTGTCCCAACTTAGCCCATCACAAGCTCTCATGGTCAACGAAGGATATTCCTTCTCCCAAGACAATCCGATCAGACTCGGAATCCCGGTTACAAGACATCTCGACAATGGTAAAACTAAACCAGCAAAGCCACCCGAATGTGCCGACAAATCCCGATAGGAGCTGCACATATCTCGTTCTCAGGGCACACTCAGATGAGCCAGACATCGGGTAGGCCAGCCCAGAGTTGCCCCTGGTAGCCCCGGACATCGCTCAGGTTGGACCAGCACTTAGAG
>NC_041392.1:605630451-605718570 GCF_002162155.2 Triticum dicoccoides | reverse complement strand
GGGGTGGTTAAATTAAAGATGACCCTTGAGTCCGCGAAACCCAAGGGAAAAGGCTAGGTGGCGAATGGTAAAACCAATGTTGGGCATTGCTGGAAGAGTTTTATTCAAGGCGAACTGTCAAGGGGTTCCCATTATAACCCAACCGTGTAAGGAATGCAAAATTAAGGAACATAACACCGGTATGACGGAAACTAGGGCGGCAAGAGTGGAACAAAACACCAGGCATAAGGCCGAGCCTTCCACCCTTTACCAAGTATATAGGTGCATTAAAATAGACAAGATATAATAATGATATCCCAACAATAAACATGTTCCAACAAGGAACAAACTCCAATCTTCACCTGCAACTAGCAACGCTATAAGAGGGGCTGAGCAAAGCGGTAACATAGCCAAACAACGGTTTGCTAGGACCAGGTGGGTTAGAGGTTTGACATGGCAATATGGGGGCATAATAAGAAAGTGGTAGGTATCGTAGCATAGGCATAGCAAAAGAGCGAGCATCTAGCAAGCAAAGATAGAAGTGATTTTGAGGGTATGATCATCTTGCCTGCAAAGTTCTCCGAGTTGACTTGATCCTCGTAAACGTACTCAACGGGCTCCTCGATCACGTACTCGTCTCCCGGCTCTACCCAAGCAAGAACAATAAGCAAAGGGAGACACAATCAACCACGTGCAATGCACAAACAACATGATGCAAAACATGACATGATATGCGGGATGCGGTATGCGATGCATATGCATGATTCAGAAAGGAATGATTGAACCTGGCCTCAACTTGGAAAACCAAGAGTGCCACTGGAAAGAGGAGTTGATCTCAGTCGAAATCGATATAAGGATCACCGGAATGGGATGCACGGTTTGGAAATGACAAGCAAAACAAGTATGGCACCGGTCTGCGATTAGCAGCATGAGGCCATCTAAATGCATCAAGAACAACAAGCTACAACACTCTAACATGGCAACAAAAAACATGGCAGGGATCCACTCAAGATTCTTGACAAAAAATGAACACTGAGCTATGGCTAATTCACTCAATAACAGGTTCAAACAAGCATGGCAAAAGTGCAAAAGATACCAGGTTACAAACTTAGTGAAATTAACAAGTCAGGAATTCAACATCAGGAAGCAATGTTTAGAGCATGAAAACTACATGCTACAGGAACATATCATGGCAAATCAAGGCATGGCATGAAGCTACTCAAAGCATATAACAAAAGTCCCTTACTGACCATAAGCCAAAAGGATCAGAAAATACAATGGCATCCATGTGAACATAGCAATTAACGTTAACAGATTCAGACTTAGTAGAAAACTGGAACATGACAAAACAGATATCAAGTAGGCATGTTTACGAGCTCGATGCACTCACCACAAGGCATTGCATGATAAACTAGGCATACACCCAGCAAGTGGACATGGCATAGAATCTAGACATGGCAAGAACAACAACATAGCATGCATGGATCAACTACAACAAGCTCGACAAAAATGCTTAACATGTAAACATTCTGCCAGGAACATTTTATAGCAAAAGTAGAGCTCGATTGACTCAAGCTAGGGTGCTCCATAATTGCAAATAAAGACATGGATGGATAGAGCACCACAATATGTACAAAACATCCTTACTGATCATGCTCAAAAGAGACACGGATCACTCGGTAGCAACATGAATACATGGCATAAAAATATCAATAGGGCAAAGACTTAGAATATTTCGAAGTCCCTGAAATCAGCAACATTAAGTAAGCTACTTTGCATGCTTGTCCTAGTCACCATAGAGATTAAAAAAATACATGGCATACACCCCTCTGAAGATGGCATGGCATACTTCAAAACACATGTAGGGCTCAAGTTCATAGGAGGCACACATCAATCATGGCAAAAATGACAAATATCCAATTGCTGATATGAAACTGAAACTAATAGAAACTAGCACTCTTCCAACAACATTTAGGGCATCAAGATGAGCTCAAATGAACATGATGCAATGAGATGAAATGAAGTACTCGTCGAGATGAACATTTCGATATGCTACACGTCCAAAACGGAGCCACAGATGTGGAGATATGATGCGATGAAAAGTGCATAAAAAATTAGGGTTAGGGCATATTAGGTCAACCGAGATCCAGATCCAGATCGGGATCGGGCGCGGACTTCGAGGATGGTCGGCGCCGGAGTTACTGTAGCCACCGGAGTTACTGTAGCCATCGGAGGAGGACGCCAGAGAGGAGGGGCTCGCTGGACCCGGGGTGCACCGGCGACGAGGAGGCTCCGGGCGGCGGCGCCGGTGAGAGGCGAGGCGCCTCGGCCGATGAGCAGCTTCGGCCGGCGCGGGTGGCGGCGCGGCGGAGGGAGAGAAGCGGCGCGGCAAGGAGCGGAGTCGGGCGGCGGCGCGGGAGGTGTTGGGCTCGGGGGCCTGACTCGGCGGCGGTGGCGAGCGGCCGGCCAGGGACACATCCGGCGCGTGGAGAGACGAGGGGGACTAGGTCTAGGGTTGGAAATGACCCGAAATTTCGGGGGAGAAGGCCTTTTTATAGGTAGGAGGAGCTAGGAGGCTCCAAATTGAGCAGGGTTTTTGGCCACGCGATCGTGATCGAACGGCCTAGGTGATGGAGAGGGTTTAGGTGGGTTTTGGGCCACTTTGGAGGGGTGTTGGGCTGCAACACACATGAGGCCTTTTCGGTCCCTCGGTTAACCGTTGGAGTATCAAACGAAGTCCAAATGGCACGAAACTTGACAGGCGGTCTACCGGTAGTAAACCAAGGCCGCATGACAAGTCTCGGTCCAATCCAAAAACGTTTAACACACGCACACGAAAAGATGTAGAAAGGGACACTGGAGGACATAGGAGCATCGGAATGCAAAACAGACTACGGGGAAAATGCTCGGATGCATGAGACGAACACGTATGCAAATGCAATGCACATGATGACATGACATGAGATGCATGAAAAAGACAAAAGCACACAAATACAAAACCCGACAACGAGGAAATAACATAACTTAGTGCCGGAAATGGCAAGAGTTGGAATACAAATATGGCATGTTACATACGGGGTGTTACAACACTCCACCACTACGAAAGGATCTCGTCTCAAGATCTAGGACTGAAAAACTCCGGGTACTCAGAACGGAGGTGATCCTTGCGTTCCCAGGTGGCTTCACGGTCGGAATGATGTGACCACTTGACTTTCAGGAATTTGATAGACATGTTGCGAGTCTTGCGCTCAGTTTCTTCAAGAATAGCAACTGGGTGCTCATGATAAGACATGTCTTCTTGGAGATCAATGTCTTCGAAGTTGATGGTGCGGTCAGGAGTCTTGAAACACTTGCGGAGTTGAGAGACATGAAACACGTCGTGCACGTTTGCAAAGTTGGATGGAAGCTCAAGTTGATAGGCGAGATCACCTCTTTTGCCAATGATCTTGAAAGGACCCACGTATCTAGTGGCAAGCTTCCCTTTGATACCGAAGCGACGAGTACCTTTCATTGGAGAGACGCGGAGGTAGACATGATCTCCGATCTCGAAAGCCAAGTCACGATGCTTGCTATCATAGTAACTCTTCTGGCGCGATTGCGCGGATTTGAGATTTTCACGAATGACTTTGCACATTTCTTCAGCCTCTATGATCAAGTCATTGCCAAGAAGTTGGCGTTCACCAGTCTCTGACCAGTTAAGAGGAGTACGACACTTCCTGCCATAGAGAATCTCGAATGGGGCCTTGCCCGAACTCGCTTGGAAGCTGTTGTTGTAGGAGAACTCGGCATATGGAAGGCAATCTTCCCACTTCATACCGAAAGAGATGACACAAACCCTGAGCATATATTCAAGAATCTGATTTACTCGCTCGACTTGGCCACTAGTTTGAGGATGAAAAGCTGTGCTGAAGCGAATGTTGGTGCCCATGGCGTTCTGAAAAGAATCCCAGAACCTGGAGCTGAAGATGCTGCCACAATCTGAAGAAATCAACTGCGGAATGCCGTGCAGAGAGACAATCCTGGAGGTATATAGCTCTGCCAACTGAGCTGCTATGATAGATTCTTTGATAGGAAGAAAATGAGCCACTTTAGTGAGCTTGTCGATGACAACGAAGATAGCATCATTGCCACACTTGGACTTTGGAAATCCAGTCACGAAGTCCATCTCAATATGGTCAAACTTCCATTCTGGAATGGCAAGAGGTTGGAGGAGACCAGCTGGTCTGTCAGGACCCCGATTCCAAATCACATCGATCTAGCCGGTAACACCTCATATCACTTTGCGGCCTCACACACGGTATTCCCACGGGTGTCGCCTTACCATGTCCCGGGACCGTTTGCGCCTTTTGGCTCACGTATATGATATTGTTGCTAGCATCCATATGACGGAGAACCCGGGCCGACATGGCTAGTCGTGAACCCAAAGCGGCACTAACCTATGGGGACAGGCATACATGAATCACATCGAGCATGTCGGTCAGCAGCGTGTGAATCCGGGCTGTAGCACTGGGCTAACAGGACTCCGGGAACCCGGGCTATAGCAGGCTAGGCAGGACTCCGGATGTCACCGTGTGACATTTCCCCGAAGGGACAGACACAGGAACAAAGTGAAACACATGCCGGCCAGTCAAGTGTCCTGAGCAGTAGTGCTGGGCTAGCAGGACTCCGGTGAACCGGGCTGTAGCGGACTACTATGGCTCATGGAAGCACTAGACTACATTTCCCCATAAGAGAGGCTGCCAAGGATAAACAACTAGGTTGTCAGATCCCACACATACCAAGCATTTCAATCATACACACAATATGCTCGATATGTGTAAATACAACATGGCATCACAACATAACTCTACAACTCAAGTATTTAATCCTTAGGCTCCGAGGAGTGGGATATTACAAACATGGGTCTCATGACCCAACAAACATAGCATAATCAAGGCACAAGCGGAAGCTTAACATGTCTGAGTACAGACATGTACAAATGAAAAAGGCTAAGAAGCCTGACTATCTACCAGATCCTGCCGAGGGCACAAGATCGTAGCTGAGGTATCAAGCTAAACGTCGAAGTCCACGCGGAACTACTAGCGAGACTGAAGCCTCTCTGCAAAAACATAAATTAAGCAAACGTGAGTACAATTGTACTCAGCAAGACTTACATTAGAACTAACTACATATGCATCGGTATTAACAAAGGGGGTGGTGGAGTTTAACTGCAGCAAGCCAGCTTTGACTCAATGGCTAACCTGAACTACGACTTCAAGCAACTCGTTTGAGGTGGCGCACACGAGTCCACAAATTCACCATATCAATACACCATTATGAATCCGCTCCTGTCTCCCTGCGAGAACGCCATCCATAGCACTCACGCTTATCTTGTGAGTTTTAGAGTAACCACTTTCACTTGTCTATGAACTATGCAAGGGGTCCAAGTTTCCATATCCGAGGAATCCGGCTATTCGAATAGATAATGATAACCCTGCAGGGCTGTACTTCTTCACACACGCTCCCACCACTTACCGTCGTTTACACGACATGTACTCGGCAACCTTCAAGCGGAAGCCCAACGAGGGTGTCGGCCACGGCCTACCTAAACACCTAAGTCTCTAGTCCAGGTTTATCGCCTATTCAGGTTCCATCCGCAGGGAGTCCGGCCGAGGTTTCCACATACGGCCTCGAACGATGTGAACAGGGTTCCCGAGACACCAAACGGGTGCCCGGTACACCGTGCCACGGTGTATCTACCGCAACATAGCCCACCCCTAGGGTCAGCGCTACGCACGGCCGCCAACACATAACCTACAAACACCAGAAACTAGTTGCAACTCCTGGACAGAGTACTAGGGTGATTAAGAAGCCGAGAGGGTCAATTAAGGATCCCAATGAGTGGTAGTAGCTGTTCATGGATCACAAACACAGAACTCAGTTCCTGAGGACGGTTTCAATGAGACAACCCACCATGTACTCCTACATGGCCTCTCACCGCTACCTTTACCAAATCGTGTTCACACACTTAGCTCTCAACAGTAGGACATGTTTACACACCTCCGATTCATCCCCGATAAATCAGACCTGACTCAACTCTAAGCAGTAGCAGGCATGACAAACAAGCATGAATGAGTAGGCACATCAGGGCTCAAACAACTCCTACTCATGCTAGTGGGTTTCATTTATTTACTGTGGCAATGACAGGTCATGCAGAGGAAAGGGGTTCAACTACCGCAACATGTAACAGTTGAATTGTTGTTGTCCTAATGCAGTAAAAGAGAGCAGGAGCGAAAGAGTGGGATTGTATCGGAATGAACAAGGGGGTTTTGCTTGCCTGGCACTTCTGAAGATAGTATAGTTCTTCATCGGTGTCATCGAACTCGTCGTCGGAACCATGTCTATCGAGAGGGGACAAATACCGGCAAACAAAGAGGAACACAATCAATGCAATGCAACAATTATGATGCATGATACTGTCATGGCAATATGCTGTTGATTGAGCTAATGCAACTAGCAACCATATTAAATGAAGTTGGTTTGAATCAAGGGTTCAAATTCAAACTCCATATGTGCTTATTTAAATGTCATTTATGCAAATTGCCCTGTACAGCAACCCTAGGTTGTTCAAACATGCATGCAATTGCCATAAACAGATTCCTTGAATTTTACTCATAATTTTTCATATATAATTTATCTTATTTGGAGTTATAGATTAATTTCTATGATTTTTCAAAGTTTTGGATATTTTCTGAAAATAAATAAATCATTTAGATTTATTTAAAATCCAGAAAAGGTTTTACTGCGTCAGCATGACAAAAGAGTGACGTCATCAGGTCAACTGTGGCTGGTAGGTCAAACCCGACCAGTGGGGCCCACTGGTCAGTGACACACCGCTGGCATGAGTCACTGACGTGTGGGGCCGGTCAAAGGCCACGTGAGCAAGGTCAAAGCTGACGCGTGGGTCCCGCGGGGTTGGATTAGTTCTAACTAATTTCGTTAGCTGACTAACTAAACCGGTGGGGCCCGTGTGTAAGTGGGTCAGGGGGGTTAATTAGTGGGCGATTAGCCCTAACTAGGTGGCCATGTCAGCGCACCGGCGGCTAGCTGCCGGCGACCAAACGGGGCGGCGGAGGCGCTCAGGATTCGCCGTCCGGCGACCGTTTGACTCGCTGTTTGGCCCTACGGGCTGTCGGACGTGCGCCGCATCCAACGGAGCATGCGGCTAGGCGAGAGGAGGCCGGAAACGATGACTGCAACGACGGCTGGCGGCGGCCGGAGTTCGGCTTAGCACGGCCGAGGCGCTGCGCTAGGCTGACGAGCGAGCTAAGCGGCATGGCGGATTCCTGGGAGCTCCAGGAGCACGCTGGTGCCACTGGACCGAGCGGAGATGCTCAGGAGCGAGGACATCATCGGCCATGGCGAACGACGGCTTCGGTCGTCAGTGAAGTAGGAGCTACGATGTGAAAACGGGACAACGGAGAGGGGGGTTCGAGGGAGAGGCTTACGGTGGTTGGAATGGTGCAGACGGCATGCTCGGAGGAGGCCAGGAGCGGTCGGGGCGGCGAGATGGATCTCCGGTGACCGAGGAGGAAGAAGGGGTCAGGGACGATGAGACGAGGCACGTCCGCTCGCGCGGCTTGACGGAGACGATGTAGAGGTCGATGGAGGAGCTCCTTGGCGCGTCGGGGAGGCGAGGGAAGCACGGTGGCTGCGAGCTTCACGGTGGCGAGCGCTCGGCAGCGTCGGCCATGGCGATCAGAGGAGAGGGAGAGGGCGAGGGGGAGAGCAGAGAGTGAGGGAGAGGAGCGAGGGGGACCAGGGGGCTGCATGGCGTCGTGGAGGCGTCCAGGCCCTCGGCGGCAAGCAGGATGTGGCGTGCGGTGGCCATGCGCGTGCCGGCATGCGGTGGCCACACACCTCGGTCCTTCTGGCAGAGGAAGGAGAAGACACGGGTGCCCCTGGTGGGCTGGAAGGCTAGGTAGGTTGGCCCAGGTAGATCTCTCTGTTTTTTTAATTCTGTTTTCTATTTATGTTATTTTGTTTTGATTTAGTTTATAACCCAAATCATTTTAATAAATCCTGAAAATAATTGTGGGCATTAAATGAATTATTACAGAGGCCCTTAACTATTTTCAGAATTATTGGAGCATTTTAAAAATATTAATAGTATTTAAATGCCCCAATTCAAATACAATATGGGTTATTCAAAAATCCAGAATGGCCTAAAAATATGTGCATCATTTTTGGCAGGGGTTTTCACCTTTATCAAAAATAATGAACTTTTCTAAAGGGCATTCTGGGTTCATTGAAAATATTTTTATTTTGATCCTAATTGCATTTCATTTAGTGCTAGGGCTTGTCATCCCCATTTCAAATTTCAAACAAATATAGACATGATGCATGGATGCTTATGATACTAATTGCAATCAAATTCTAGGACTGTGACAACTCGCCCCCACTAAACAAGAATCTCGTCCCGAGATTCAAGACGTGAGGTAAGAAGACAGAGGGGATACACAGCTAACACGACCTTCATGATCCAGACGTCTTTCTCAAGGATGTTGATTCATTGCATCACCTTGATCTCGACGTCTTGCTTTGATAACTACATCCAACATGACAACGAGTAGAAAGGGAGAATTTAAGAAGAATCGACCTCCCTGAGGTTCGAGCAACTTAGGATCATCTTAATGATCACAAGATCAACTCATGGAATGAGACATAGTAACATCTCTTGAGCTGAGACACGAAGCATACACCTAGAGGGATGGAGTGAAACGGATGGCGAAGGTTCACTAGGTAGGCAACAATTCCATACTCGAATAAGATGGAGCATGAATTTCAAAGTAGCAAGAAAATATTTGCCATGATTTCGTAACATGATACCTTGGGGAAGGTGACTCATAGAATTATTCCCTTAAGTGGCAAAAAGAATTACTTTTGATTTGGAGATCATTGAAACTCTTTATGCCAGCCTAAGGCAATCACAATCGATCATTTGAAGGAGTTCAAAGGAATGATATACTTGGACTAGAAAGGATGATGTGGACTATCTTGTTGAAGACAACGCAATGGATGATTTTTGCTTATCATCGAAAATGGATGAGACCCATGGTAAGTCCACTTTTGAAGGTGATCCTGAACAACAACTACTGAGGTGCAAGCTGGGAACAAAATGCAAATGTTGGGAATGATTCTGGTAACTGGGGAAGAACTCAACAGTCGAGAGTGAGTCCACTGTTTGAAAAGGTTATAACATAACCGAGGAAGCTGGAAGCAAATCCCAGTTAACGCCAACGGTAAAACCTAGTGCTTGCGCGTGCTCTCTAGAACTTGAGCATCTCCATATTCATCAAGGTTTTACCAATATCCGTGTCAAGGATCCTGGCAACACAACATACCACCATGATGAATGGTGATGGATAATGCAGATGCAAAGGAAGATAACACTTTCTCGGATTTCACCTTAGCGAGGCCAAGGAAACAAAATCTGGATGATCGACCGAGAGACATTTAGCACTCCGCTTCTAATGTTCTCCTTGATGTGCTAGGATAACCCATTTATTGATATGATTTGGTATCTAGGACATCAAGTAAAAGGTCGGACTTCGAGAGCACAAGAATCCGTAAGGATTAACTACGGAGGTAAATCCTATGAATTCCTCATGGGGAGGTGGCCAACTTTCTTCAATCGAGATACTACAATTATAGGTCTTCCGGCTGGATGTGTTGGCCACGACATCCACTTTACCGGTTATCGAGGGACCAATATTATAGTTCTTGGAAAATGCTCCAACCATTATATCTACCTGAGATTCAGATCTGGTTGGTGTCAGGATATTCCAGACTCATCGAGTCTAGAAAGGGGAATGAAAGTTTGCAACACAAATCGACAAAACGACGTTGTGAGATTCTCGAGGAATGAACTGCGATAGCAAGCTCCAAAACATGAGCCGGTTCTGCTACAACATGTGAACACGTTGTCCCAGACAAGTATGACCACACAGTAGTCTTATAATAAAACACTACCGAGTTCTGGTGGGGAACCATCATTGAGGATATCGAAATCTTGTGCATGACCTAGGATAGCACAACAACTCCTGTTCCTGGAACAGGTCAATCAGTGGCTTAGTGTGCTATGGAATTCATATGGAATGAAGATGATCAGTCTATCAGACCATGGAATAGTTTGCATGTGCATGACTGACTTGGGATGATTCCAGAGGAAGCAGAACTAACTTTCTCGAACTCACGGCGGCAACTTGCACCAAATGCACGTGAATCAGAGGAAGTCACTGCTTTCATCCAACATATGCTTCATGAGCTAGCATGAAGAGATGCTTTCAAAAGTTTCCAACACTCGCTTAATGTTCGACAAAATCATGGAGAGGACATGGATGTTGTCGATGGGCTCAACAACAATTCATCCAGGTTCCCATATAAATGGAATTCCATAATTAAGTGGACACGGTGATAGCATTGGTCAGACCCAAAGAATATAATGATGTATGCTCGAGGAATCAACCGAGAGTAAGACAACATTACGAATATCGTTGGTTCTGATTTGATTTGACGATAGCCCACACTCAAGTCAAAGTTTGGATAAGACAATAGCACCGACAATTGATCACGAGGATCAATTGATGAAGATATCATCTTTCTTCAACACACATACAAGATATCCCTTAGGGATGAGCGTGGTAGGACAAGATTTTATCTTCCAACTCTCCAAGTTGTTGTTAAGCTTAACCAACTAGCTCAGGGGTATCCAAGACAGATTCCTGGAGAAGAGGGTGGCTACAAGAAACCAACTTGATCACGAACTCAACATAGCGATCAGGTGACAGCTGGGTGATACCTCCGAGAAGATATTCGGAAAATCACGAACCACCGATATGTTATTAAGCTCGAGAACAATCTTGCTTTTCAGGGCAAGACGATATGATCAAGGAGCGAGGGATTATCACAGTCCTAACTCATTGGTCGATGAGTGCACCCGGAAATATGGACTAGGTAGCACAATTAATCTTAGGATGGTGATTTAATTACCAGCACGCTAAGAATGAGAGTATTGTCCATTAACTACCAAGCAACGGAGTTGCTAGGAATATTGCTTTCACACAACACGGTTCACTTGTCGGCATTCCGGTTATAATAACACGGAACTGAGGAATGAACAATGATGGCAAGAAGTATTACTGTGTCAACAATTCATAAGAGGTGGTGCAATTCTCATGACAGTCCTGGCATAAAAGGGGTAATACTCTAGGGTAGAACAGAGCAAAAGCTGGATGGCATGTGATCTGCAGAACACAACTACTTTGACCCAATCCTGGATATGGATGAAGTACTGGAGTTTGTTTCTCCTAGTCATTCCGGAATGGAATGGCTTGACGGATCACATGAATAATAGGCATCGATAACACCAATGCACAACTACTCTTGACTATCAACTGATAGAAGATGGTCAGAATACAACTGAAGAGGAACAACTCGAGGAACATATAATTTTCTGAGTTGTGGATGCATAGATTAGTATGTCGAGCAAAGCTCAACATTTCTTCCGGACAACCCATGCAGATAGGTAGGACTGGCAGATTCACAATGTAGAATGGAGAACTCATTAAGAGCACTCTGGTTGTGATCTTTTGATACAACAAACTTCTGCCATAAGTGGTTCATAGTATTTGGAAGAAGGAAATACCATGGACCTCGAGGACTATCGCAAAGGTTACTAATATCCTAAAGGAACTAGCAACACTATTAACATGAGGTAAGTAGGGTGAATCTCGGGTTCAAGAACCCATGAATAAAATACCTACCACTACATGGCATCACGGGATGCTTTCGAGAATGGTGGCCAGAATCATCACACCGGGAACACAAAAGATGGCTAGATTACTAGGTGACTCCCTAAAACACCTAGGGTCATAATAATAGCTCCAACATATATGTCGAGGCAATAGAGTACCTCAACTGACCGGTTAGTGTGCTTATTCTGACCAAAAGGACATTGGGAATGGAAAGAAAGGATTTGCAAATGCATCAGACTATTTAGAAACCTGGGATGACTCGGACAGCATAACGACTGTGAATGCTCAAAATATTTGAGACATCCTGCAAGATAGTGGCATGACCACTCAACATCATCATATCAAGGTTCTGGGATCAACTGTCAACACACAAAAATAGTAGGAACTGAACTAAGAATTGCATCCATCAATCCTATAAGTCTATGGATTAGTAACACATCATCCTGATAGATAGATTAGAAGGCCTAGTTCTTAAACCCCGTAGAAGAGAAGAGGATGACTCATATCAGAAGGCCATAAGGTAAAGGAGTAAAAAGAGCCTTACGTTCCCTTCCACAATCAATTCCCTTATATAACTAAAGCATTTCTAGACTCAACTTCGACCAGTTTGGCTTGGTAATCCTACAGGCAGTCAGGCTCTGATATCAAAGCTGTCAGGACCCTTATTCCAAATCACATTGATCTAGCCGGTAACACCTCATATCACTTTGCGGCCTCACGCACGGTATTCCCACGGGTGTCGCCTTACCATGGCCCGGGACCGTTTGCGCCTTTTGGCTCACGTATATGATATTGTCTCTAGCATCCATATGACGGAGAACCCGGGCCGACATGGCTAGTCGTGAACCCAAAGCGGCACTAACCTATGGGGACAGGCATACATGAATCACATCGAGCATGTCGGTCAGCAGCGTGTGAATCCGGGCTGTAGCACTGGGCTAACAGGACTCCGGGAACCCGGGCTGTAGCAGGCTAGGCAGGACTCCGGATGTCACCGCGTGACATTTCCTCGAAGGGACAGACACAGGAACGAAGTGAAACACATGCCGGCCAATCAAGTGTCCTGAGCAGTAGTGCTGGGCTAGCAGGACTCCGGTGAACCGGGCTGTAGCGGACTACTATGGCTCATGGAAGCACTAGACTACATTTCCCCATAAGAGAGGCTGCCAAGGATAAACAACTAGGTTGTCGGATCCCACACATACCAAGCATTTCAATCATACACACAATATGCTCGATATGTGTAAATACAACATGGCATCACAACATAACTCTACAACTCAAGTATTTAATCCTGAGGCTCCGAAGAGCGGGATATTACAAACATGGGTCTCATGACCCAACAAACATAGCATACAAATCAAGGCACAAGCGGAAGCTTAACATGTCTGAGTACAGACATGTACAAATGAAAAAGGCTAAGAAGCCTGACTATCTACCAGATCCTGCCGAGGGCACAAGATCGTAGCTGAGGTATCAAGCTAAACGTCGAAGTCCACGCGGAACTACTAGCGAGACTGAAGCCTCTCTGCAAAAACATAAATTAAGCAAACGTGAGTACAATTGTACTCAGCAAGACTTACATCAGAACTAACTACATATGCATCGGTATTAACAAAGGGGGTGGTGGAGTTTAACTACAACAAGCCAGCTTTGACTCAGTGGCTAACCTGAACTACGACTGCAAGCAACTCGTTTGAGGTGGCGCACACGAGTCCACAAATTCACCATATCAATACACCACTATGAATCCGCTCCCGTCTCCCCGCGAGAACACCATCCATAGCACTCACGCTTATCTTGCGAGTTTTAGAGTAACCACTTTCACTTGTTTATGAACTATGCAAGGGGTCCAAGTTTCCATATCCGAGGAATCCGGCTATTCGAATAGATAATGATAACCCTGCAGGGCTGTACTTCTTCACACACGCTCCCACCACTTACCGTCGTTTACACGACATGTACTCGGCAACCTTCAAGCGGAAGCCCAACGAGGGTGTCGGCCACGGCCTACCTAAACACCTAAGTCTCTAGTCCAGGTTTATCGCCTATTCAGGTTCCATCCGCAGGGAGTCCGGCCGAGGTTTCCACATACGGCCTCGAACGATGTGAACAGGGTTCCCGAGACACCAAACGGGTGCCCGGTACACCGTGCCACGGTGTATCTACCGCAACATAGCCCACCCCTAGGGTCAGCGCTACGCACGGCCGCCAACACATAACCTACAAACACCAGAAACTAGTTGCAACTCCCGGACAGAGTACTAGGGTGATTAAGAAGCCGAGAGGGTCAATTAAGGATCCCAATGAGTGGTAGTAGCTGTTCATGGATCACAAATACAGAACTCAGTTCCTGAGGACGGTTTCAATGAGACAACCCACCATGTACTCCTACATGGCCTCTCACTGCTACCTTTACCAAATCGTGTTCACACACTTAGCTCTCAACAGTAGGACATGTTTACACACCTCCGATTCATCCCCGATAAATCAGACCTGACTCAACTCTAAGCAGTAGCAGGCATGACAAACAAGCATGAATGAGTAGGCACATCAGGGCTCAAACAACTCCTACTCATGCTAGTGGGTTTCATATATTTACTGTGGCAATGACAGGTCATGCAGAGGAAAGGGGTTCAACTACTGCAACATGTAACAGTTGAATCGTTGTTGTCCTAATGCAGTAAAAGAGAGCAGGAGCGAGAGAGTGGGATTGTATCGGAATGAACAAGGGCTTTTGCTTTCCCGGCACTTCTGAAGATAGTATAGTTCTTCATCAGTGTCATCAAACTCGTCGTCGGAACCACCTCTATCGAGAGGGGACAAATACCGGCAAACAAAGAGGAACACAATCAATGCAATGCAACAATTATGATGCATGATAATGTCATGGCAATATGCTGTTGATTGAGCTAATGCAACTAGCAACCATATTAAATGAAGTTGGTTTGAACCAAGGGTTCAAATTCAAACTCCATATGTGCTTATTTAAATGTCATTTATGCAAATTTCCCTGTACAGCAACCCTAGGTTGTTCAAACATGCATGCAATTGCCATAAACAGATTCCTTGAATTTTTCTGATAATTTTTCATATATAATTTATCTTATTTGGAGTTATAGATTAATTTCTATGATTTCTCAAAGTTTTGGATATTTTCTGAAAATAAATAAATCATTTAGATTTATTTAAAATCCAGAAAAGGTTTTACTGCGTCAGCATGACAAAAGAGTGACATCGTCAGGTCAACCGTGGCTGGTCAGGTCAAACCTGACTAGTGGGGCCCACTGGTCAGTGACACACCGCTGGCATGAGTCACTGACGTGTGAGGCCGGTCAAAGGCCACGTCAGCAAGGTCAAAGCTGACGCGTGGGTCCCGCAGGGTTGGATAAGTTCTAACTAATTTCATTAGCTGACTAACTAAACCGGTGGGGCCCGTGTGTAAGTGGGTCAGGGGGGTTAATTAGTGGGTGATTAGCCCTAACTAGGTGGCCACGTCAGCGCACCGACGGCTAGCCACCGGCGACCAAACGGGGTGGCGGAGGCGCTCGGGATTCACCGTCCGGCGACCGTTCGACTCGCGGTTTGGCCCTACGGGCTGCTGGACGTGCACCGCATCGAATGGAGCATGCGGCTAGGCGAGAGGAGGCTGGAAATGACGACTGCAACGATGGCTGGCGGTGGCCGGAGTTCGGCTTAGCACGGGCGAGGCGCAGCGCTAGGCTGACGAGCGAGCTAAGCGGCGGGGCGGATTCCTAGGAGCTCCAGGAGCACGCTGGTGCCACTGGACCGAGCGGAGATGCTCAGGAGCGAGGACATCATCGGCCATGGCGGACGGCGGCTTCGGTCGTCAGTGAAGTAGGAGCTACGGCGTGAAAATGGGACAACAGAGAGGGGGGTTCAAGGGAGAGGCTTACGGTGGTTGAAATGGTGCAGACGGCATGCTCGGAGGAGGCCAG
Organism: Triticum dicoccoides; assembly: GCF_002162155.2. Taxonomy (NCBI): domain Eukaryota; kingdom Viridiplantae; phylum Streptophyta; class Magnoliopsida; order Poales; family Poaceae; genus Triticum; species Triticum dicoccoides. Next base: position 605,702,837 of record NC_041392.1, on the reverse strand, counting down.
GAGCGGTCGGGGCGGCGAGATGGATCTCCGGTGACCGAGGAGGAAGAAGGGGTCGGGGACGGTGAGATGAGGCACGTCCGCTCGCGTGGCTTGACGGAGACGATGTAGAGGTCGACGGAGGAGCTCCTTGGCGCGTCGGGGAGGCGAGGGGAGAATGGTGGCTGCGAGCTTCACGGTGGCGAGCGCTCAGCAGCGGCGGCCACGTCGATCAGAGGAGAGGGAGAGGGCAAGGGGAGAGCAGAGAGTGAGGGAGAGGAGCGAGGGGGACCAGGGGGTTGCGTGGCGTCGTGGAGGCGTCCAGGAGGTGGCGTGCACGTGCCGGCGTGCGGTGGCCGTGCGCGTGCCGGCGTGCGGTGGCCACGCACCTCGGTCCTTCTGGCAGAGGAAGGAGAAGACACGGGTGCCCCAGGTGGGCTGGGCCACCAGCTGGGCCACCAGGTGGGCTGGAAGGCCAGGTAGGTTGGCCCAGGTAGATCTCTCTATTTTTTTAATTCTGTTTTCTATTTATGTTATTTTGTTTTGATTTAGTTTATAACCCAAATCATTTTAATAAATCCTGAAAATAATTGTGGGCATTAAATGAATTATTACAGAGGCCCTTAACTATTTTCAGAATTATTGGAGCATTTAAAAAATATTAATAGTATTTAAATGCCCCAATTCAAATACAATATGGGTTATTCAAAAATCCAGAATGGCCTAAAAAATATGTGCATCATTTTTTGCAGAGGTTTTCACCTTTATCAAAAATAATGAACTTTTCTAAAGGTCATTCTGGGTTCATTGAAAATATTTTTATTTTGATCCCAATTGCATTTCATTTAGTGCTAGGGCTTGTCATCCCCATTTCAAATTTCAAACAAATATAGACATGATGCATGGATGCTTATGATACTAATTGCAATCAAATTCTAGGGCTGTGACATGGTCGTTGGTGTTCTGCTTTCACTCTTCTATAGATATCACATTCATTCACGAACTGAGCAATCTCGCGCTTCATTCGAGTCCACCAATACGACTGCTTGAGGTCCTGGAACATCTTTGTACCTCCAGGGTGAATAGAGATGAGTGAATTATGAGCCTTGTTCATAATGACTTTACGAAGGTCACCTTTAGGCACAACAATGCGATCCTCGAAGAATAGAGTATCCTTGTCATCAAGACGATATCACTTGTACTTGGGTTGACTCTTGGCAATCCCAATCTTCACCTTCTTCACCATAGCATCAAGAAGTTGAGTCTCGCGAATCTGATCTTTCAAAGTAGGAGAGACTTGGAGGTTGGCAAGAAATCCTTGAGGAACAACTTGTAGATTGAGTTTGCGGAAAGCTTCACAAAGCTCTGGTTGGTAAGGCTTGAGAATCAGACTGTTGCAGTAAGCCTTCCTGCTCAATGCATCAGCAATTACATTGGCCTTGCCTGGAGTATATTCGATACTCGGATTATACTCTTGAATCATTTCGACCCAACAAGTCTGCCTGAGGTTGAGGTTTGGCTGAGTGAAGATGTACTTGAGACTCTGATGATCAGTGAAGATGTCCACTTTTCTTCCCAATAAGAGATGTCTCCAAGTTAAAAGAGCATGGACAACTGCCGCCAACTCGAGGTCATGAGTGGGGTAGTTCTTTTCGTTGGGCTTCAACTGGCGAGAGGTATAGGCCACACCTTTCTTCTCTTACACCAACACTTAGGGGTGGGCATATTAACCAAGGACCGAACTACCGAACCGAAAAAACCGGAGCCGAAGCCGAAATGACCGAAACCGAAACTTCTACTTGTTAGTTCGGTCAACACTTTGTAAAAACCGAAATTAATTCGGGGAGTTCGGTCATGTGCATCAGTTACCCGAAAGGACCGGCAAAACCGATTAGATATGACATGGACTGAATCTACGTAATGGGCCACAGCCCACAACCCAATATCAATTCTCCCGTCCTTATCCGGTACTAGTCCACGACGCAGCCACCAGGGAGACCAGACCGACCTGCGCCTGGACGCTTCTGCCTCCACTCCCGATTTTCCCCACCGAACACCTAACCCTAGCCGCCTCTACTTCTCTCCACCCGGGCGGCCGGCGGGCGACGGCGGCGCAGACCTTTGTGTTGTGCTATGGAGAACGCACACCTCATCCCTCAAATCTGTCGCTTTCTCTTTGATTCCATACCGTTGGCATTTTCTCTTTCTACGATGGAGATTTGTTGATAACTTCGTGAGGTGCTGATGATTTCCCGTCATCATATTGCTACTAGGTTCTGATTTTTACTCACAGGATCTTACTTCTTGAGCGTACACAAGGTTCTTTTGCAGATCTATTGCAGAAGTGTATCTTCCTTTCATTTCATTTCTCCAATCTATCAGTCAATTAGGGGTCAACCGAGCACCGAACCGAAATATCGGTCCACCAAATCTTCGATTAGTATTTTTCCAAATGACCGATCGGTCATGATTTTCTGGAAACCGAACTTTTTCAAAAGCCGAGGAACCGAACCGAACGGTTCGGTTAAACCGAATGCCCAGTCCTACCAACACTGCACCAAGACCTTGAAGGGAAGCATCACAGAAGACCTCGAACGGTTTGGATTCATCAGGAGGAGTCAGAACTGGAGCAGTGACTAACTTCTTTTTCAGGGTGTTGAAAGCGATGCCACATTCAGGCGACCAGACGTACTTCACATGCTTCTGGAGAAGGTTGGAAAGAGGCTTCGCGATCTTAGAGAAGTTCTAAAAAACCTTCGACAATAGCTTGTGAGCCCAAGAAAACTGCGGAGTTGCTTCACATTCTGAGGAGACGAGAGAAGCTAGGGTTCGGCATCTTGTGCGCCCCAGCCGACGCGGCCTGACGAACCAAAGCCAGATTGACAAAGGAAGCTAACAGGATTTCCGCTGAGCCGCCGTACGCCGCGTCATATCGATCCGCAAGTTGCCGCTGCTGCGTATATACGCTTGAAGCCCCGAGTATGCAGCGTACCGTTTGTTGTATGGAGAGAATCAACCGCTGCTGTTGTTTCGAGTCCCAAGGGCCTTCATGTGAAGCTAATCAGAATTGTTTTGTGATTACCGATCAAGAACTAGTACGTCGATCAGCCGGCTACTAGTACTAGTGCTTGTCACGTCAAGCTACAGTTTTTTGATTCCAAACAGCACGTCAAGTTACGGAGAGCACGTGTCTGGGCGTTCCGTCGAAACCAGATGCAAGATCAATTTTTTTGCTACCATAGTTGTGTGTCGCCGAGCTCGACAGGAATTGTGCTGCAAACCGCCGGACATCGTGTCAGATCAGTCCACGTGAAAACTCGGATTTTTGGAAGGAGTAATCTGTACAACAAGGTCCAAATTCGTTTTTTAACCATTCTTTTTGATCATGCCAGCCACGAGTGGTAGTACGTGAGTCTACTAGTAGTATTTGTTCAGTTTTTCAAAGGGAAGAAGAGCACGACCCGGATTCTGCTCCATTGTCGAGTCGCTCGCGGCGTGCAAATCGCCGTTCACCCCGTTCAGAGCAACCTGGGTTTCAAACCAACATTTATGCTGATCTCCACCTTGAGCTGTTCCATGTGAATCCGCTGCTAAGTTGCTGCTGTCAAACCGCCTCCATCTTGCACTGCATCGGGGCCTCCGTCTCCGCTGACGGGTCTTGCTACTACGGCCGTGTGGCCGCAGCCTCTACCGAGTCACTACAGGCTGGAGGAAAATCCGGACGACCCCACAACAACTTGCCGGCCTGCCACCTCCGCCTAGGGGTACCTGCCTGGTGGAAGGACAGGCGGATTAATCCTACGCTATTAAGAAGAACAGAGGTTATCTACGAACATTGCATACAGATCATCTATCGTACCAATGCACCAGGTGATATCCATCCAGTTTACTTTTTATCAGCAAATACTTTTTAATTTTTTGTGAAAACAACCACTCTACCTTATAGTGTTGTTATATACAGGTAAATTATTCATTACAAAAGTGGTGTTATACCGCGGATGCACGTTCGGCTGTGCCGCGTGGCTCCACAGGCACACGTGTCTCGGTCCAGTTTACATCAAACGCGTCAGCTGACTCGCCCATCTGCACCACCTTCAATACCATGGACGACTCTCGCGGCCAGTCCAGGCGTCCGCACTGGCTTACAACGAGGAGGACAACTTGCTCGTCCGACCCGGCTTACCATGCCTACGGTTGACTCGTCTGTCTGCCCCGATTTACAACACCGTGACCGACTCATCTCCCCGAGCCGCCTCTGATGCTGCGGACGTTTTACTGTCCGCCCTGCGGTCCGGCCTATCCAAAGTGCCGGGTTGAGTAAATAGAATTTACGCACAGATCATCTGTCGTTCACAAACATCAGGTGATATCCATCTAAAGTTTATCTATTAAACACTTATTGTTTCTTGTCAAAAAACAATTGCTCTGCCCTGTAATATTTTTTGCACATGACAATTTTTTATGCCTCGGATACGGAGTGCATGCACTAGCATTCATCCATGCCACGCTGCTTGACAGACATGTGTACAAGCCGCCGTTCCCACGGTCTAGCCTGCATCAACTAGTCAGGACCGCGCGTATTACCTAATAAAGTGCGCACAGGCTGCCGACCCCCACAGTCCGGTCTACATCAACCTACGACCGACTCACCCGTCCGTGCCGGCTTACAACGCCGCGGCCGATTCATCTATCTGCTTGTGTGGCCGACTCGCCCATGATTGATTTCAGCTTCACCGTGGTGATCATCAACTCCGCGGTGGATATTTTCTGGCCTAACATATCAGGTGAAATCCATCCAGTATATTTTTATTATATGTTGCTTTTCTTTAAAAGAGCAATTACTCTGCCTTGCAAGTTCTCCAATGCAGGACAAGTTATATCACTGAGCTATTGACTGACTCATACCGGTTTATATCACGGTCAAATATGGAGAATCTCAAGACAACTCCTTGAGTCGTCTTGAGACTCGAGAGCTACAATGACATGACTCAGGAACTCCCGGTCATTGGAGGGAATAATAACCCGGTTCTGGAGGCTACCTCCATATTGATGAAAATTTAAAGGCCGTCAGGAAATTGCCGGTTCAAAATAAATATTCCGGTTTAGAATCCGGCTCAAGAGACATCTTTCTCCCCAAAGCTTTGAATCTTGAAACATACGGCTCAAGGTAAATTTGTCTCTTACAAAGCTTTGAAGCTATCAATATCCGGTTTAAGAATTTCTGGTTTCAAAAAGAATTAATCTCTAGCAAGTTCGAGTTCTCAAACAAATTAAGGGTTGCCAAAAGAGAACTTGCTGCCATGATGCGTGGTTCAAACATGGATATCCCGCCTTACGGCTTATATTATTATGGTCACTTGGGGGCTTCTTGTTCAAACATAGGTCGTATTCAAACCAAAGAGAACATAGCTGTCGGTACCCTTTTGATTGGCACACTGCCAAACTCACTAGGGGGCTTCTTGATCGTATTCGAATCATAGCTCAACCCCTTTTGGGTCCGACGTGGATCGTATTCGAATCAGCGTCGTTAAACAACTCTCAAGGTCATTTGGGGGCTTCCTGTTCAAACATAGGTCGTATTCGAACCAAAGAGAACATAGCTGTCGGTACCCTCTTGATCGGCAACGCCAAAGCCACTGGGGGCTACATGATCGTATTTGAATCCTAGCTTAACCCCTTTGGAACGGTTTACTAATCGTATTCGAATCAGAAACCTTGATTTTCTTTTTGTCTGGATTGAGTTTTTTTGAACACAACCTTTTGGGTTTTGAGACCTTTTGCTCATATCTGAAGCATATATATGTGGTTTCTATTAACCTGCCCTGGCTTTCGATGAACAAGTCGCCATCATATGACAATATTAATACTTGGAAGGTTTGACTTCTAAGTTTTGGGTTATCACCCTTACTGCACAAGTATCATAAGCCGGCAGTATGATCCAATATCACAAGTCTGACATTGTTTATACATGATTATGTTTAAACCAGCCCTGGATATGGACTTTAAGCCGCCGGTATATTTTGAATTACGCCATTGGAATCATGTGCGTAACAAAGATTGGGTTATCACCCTTACTGCATAGGTCATGAAAACCGGCAGTACAACTTCAATATCACAGTGGTTATATGTGAGATATTATGACCCGCCCTGCGTTAAACCGCCAAGGGATCTTGTGATCTACTTGTGTGTAGGATAAGACTACATTTGGGTGGTTACCCGCCCTGGCTTTTGACGTTAAAGTTGCCAGGGCATATGTTTTTTAAACTCTATGCAGGATTTACAAAGCTATGACTTACATAAGTGATTAAGTTCAAGCCCATCATCAAAGATTGAAATTGGTGTCTCAAAAGGGTTATCAATTCTTGATTTTCTCAAAGGCTATAAGCCGCCGGGTTATAAAAACTCCGGCTTACAATGGAGGCGTATTAAATCGCCATCGGCAAAGAGCCGCCGGGTATTTAAACTCCGGACTTACTTATCAATAGATGAGGTATTCAAAGTCGCTTTGGCGCAATGACTATTATTTTATCAATGGATATGATTTATTCTACATGTGAAGGAATAGTCCTGAGTTGCTGCAGGCTTACGACCCGACACTTGGGGGCTAATTATTTAAATTGAGATTACATCAATATGCAAGTCCCATGTCACTGCCAGCATGCACCATGGCACTTGGGGGCTAATGCAAAGTCATTTTTACTGTCCTTATTGAAGACCCGACTCATCACATTGTAATGAGCCGGCCCTAGGGGGCTACCAATTGCTCCTGTCAAAAATTCAAGGTACACAAGTTTAAATCCATTATATTGAAAGGTCCACTACTCAGTTGGAAGAGTGCATAGCTCTTAACCTTATGGACGTGGGTTTGAGCCCCATGGATAGGATTACAGCATATGGTATTCTTTTCAAGGAAATATATATAAAGTCCTAGCTCAATATTATCTTACTGAGCCAGCCCTTGGGGGCTACACATTGCTGCTCAAGTTTACATGATCATATTCACAAAGTCCCTGCTCATTATTGCATAATGACCTGACCCTTGGGGGCTACACTGGTTGAAGTTTTTTTTGAGCATAAGACAATTACAAGTCCCAGATTGATGCAAGCATGACAACCCGACACTTGGGGGCTACAGGTAACACGGATATAAGGAGAAATACTTTTGAATTCTCAGTTTTGAGCAAATCAGATTGACACGGCATCCCCAATCATTATGATCCGGTGTCTGCAACAATCATAGCTCGGCGTCATCAATAATTATGACCTGGCATTGGCAACAATTATGACCCGATGCTATCAATATTTACAAACCATATATTTTGGCAATGATAAACCGGCAAGTTCTACAAGCCGGCTAAAAGTCAGATGAGTATTTCAAGGCCAATATTTTTAAGCCGGCACTTTGGAAACCGATTCAAGTGGATTATTTCTTACAATATTTCTCTACAAGAGATCAATGTCAGCAAATTGACTCTGAAGCTGGCTTATTGACCCGGATTTCTCAAAAGAAGTATCTGGATTTTTGCATTAGCAAGGTTTGGACATATCTGTTAAAAGAGATTTGCTATAAGATCTTTGAGTATGCATCCAGGAGGAAATAACAAGGACTTAAAGATAATCAGGTGCCGGTTCAGGAAAATGTTTAACCCAGAGCACAACCTATCAAGTTTGTTCTTGTGTTTATTTTACAGGATTAGTTTAACATGGATAAATCCAAATTAAACTGGGGGCTAATGTCGGGGATATACCCCGCGGTATGACCCGGCCGGTCTTGGCGACTCACCAGAGACCTGGCTGGAGCTTGGCAGCTCACTGGCGATCCGCCCAGACATGACGGTTTACATGTAACCCGCCTGGACAATGTGACTCACTGGAGACCTGGCGGGCGAATCAGACGGACGACCAGGCCCAAGGCCCAATAGGCCGGCTTATACTCTGGTGGGCCGGCTTAAGAGGAAAGGGATGACGAATATTTCCTTTATGAGGAAGCAAGACCCGGACTTGTATTCAACTTGTGAGAAAGGATAGACTAGTCCTAGTCTTACTAGGACTCCACATGTAACCTGCCCCTTCAACATATATAAGGAGGGGCAGGGCTCCCCAAAGAGGGACAGAAAATAATCTCTAGGGCTAGAAACAAAGAGCCGGCTTACCGGCGAATCTCTCATGAGCATAATGAGATCTAGCCACAAACAGCATGTAGGGTTATTACCGGATGATGTTTCCCGGGCCCCGAAGCTGTCTAAATCCTTGTCTTATGTTGCGTCCCTCGATTCCGCTCAACCCCTCTCAAGCTACCACATAGATGCGTTGGCCTCGCGACTAAGTCCTAACACTAAGGACATCTGCCGTGACAATTCCACGACAAGTTGATTAAACGGAAGGAGGGTTTCAAGACAAAACTTTAGGCGCTTGAATCGCCTGATTTCGATAAACGATTGAAAAGTTATACTAGAACGAAAATTGGATCAGAAATCGTGATCGAAAATAATCGCGGAAATTCTGAGAAAAAGAAAAACTGACGATCAGGCTAACGAACGAACGTTCGTTATCCGTAACTAAGGAGTGAAAATCGTTCGTTAAAACGAACGTACGGACGAATGTCCGCTAAATAACTAAACCGGAAAAAATAAACCGATCTAAATAAAAAAAACCGCGGATTTAAAAAAACACATGGTTCTCCGAAGAAAACCGGCGGCAGCGGCGCTACCTCCGGCGAGACGGCGAGGGGCGACGGGGCGGCGCGGGCGGCTCCGATGGGGCGGCGGTGAGGCGGCGCGGGGCGGTGGCGGCTAGGGTTAGGGTTCGGGCGGGGCTGGCGGCTCGAACGGGCCTCGGGGCGGCGGCTTATAAGAGGCCTGGCCCGAGAAGTCCTGGCCGATTACTGCCCTAAGTCGGTTGACTTTTTTTTAAAATAATTTCGATGCGCAGAAAAGGAAAGAAAAAAAAATACTAACCTGCCTCCAAAAATCCCGAAATAAATTTTTCCCGTCCTCTAAAAATAAGCCGGACAAGGTGAACATTTATTTGGGCCTAAAATGCAATTTTGAAAAACGCATTTTTCCTAATTAAAATAAAATAGCGACAAAACTCCGAATAAAAATCTTATTTGATTTTAATATTAAATCTCTGATATTTCTTTATTTTGAGGAAGTCATTTTATCCTCTCTCTTTAATTTTTAATAAAAGAAATATTTCAGAGAAAATAATTAAAATCAAACGATCCTCTTTTCATAATTCGAGAAAATCCCAAATATGAAAATAACGAAATCCCCAACTCTCTCCGTATGTCCTTGAGTTGCGTGGAATTTCTAGGATCAACCAAAATGCAATAAAACATTATATGCAATGATGCTCTAATGTATAACATTTCAAATTGAAAATTTGGGATGTTACGAACCTACTCCCCTTAAGATGAATCTCGCCCTCGAGATTCGGGTTGGCTAGAAAATAGGTGAGGGTGATCCTTTCGTAAGTCTTCTTCTCGTTCCCAAGTGGCTTCATCCTCGGTATGGTGACTCCAGTGAACCTTGCAAAATTTGATAACCTTGCTGCATGTAACTTAGCTGGCGAACTCGAGTATCTTGACTGGTTTCTCCTCGTAGGTCAAATCGCTATCTAACTGTATTACTTCTAGCGGCACTGTATCTCTTAGAGGAATTTCAGCCATCTCCGCGTGGCACTTCTTCAACTGAGAAACGTGGAACACATCATGAACTCCGGATAATCCTTCGGGTAATTCCAACTTGTAAGCAACTTCTCCCATACGTTCCAAAACTCTGTATGGTCCCGCAAAACGTGGTGCTAACTTTCCCTTAACTCCAAAATGCTTCACTCCTCGGAGTGGTGATACTCGAAGATACGCTCTGTCTCCGACTTCGTAGGCTGTCTCCTTGCGTTTTGAATCCGCATAACTCTTCTGCCTGGATTGGGCTACCTTGAGTCTATCGTGAATCAGCTTAACCTTCTCTTCAGATTCTTTAATCAAATCTGGTCCAAACAACTGCCGGTCTCCAACTTCGTCCCACAATAACGGTGTTCTGCACCTCCTTCCGTACAGTGCTTCGAAAGGGGCCCTCTTCAAACTGGCTTGATAACTGTTGTTATAAGAGAACTCTGCATAAGGCAAATTATCGTCCCAACTAGATCCATAATCTAGCGCACAAGCTCTTAACATATCCTCCAGAATCTGATTTACTCTTTCAGTCTGTCCATCTGTCTGCGGGTGAAATGCTGTACTGAACTCTAGTCTGGTTCCCAGAGTTTCATGCAATTGATTCCAAAACTTTGAGGTAAACTGGGTTCCTCTATCTGATACAATGGTCCTTGGAACTCCATGCAGACATACGATCTTGATCATATAAATCTTTGCCAACTTAGCACTAGTGTAAGTGGTATCTACTGGGATGAAATGAGATACTTCCGTCAATCGATCGACTACAACCCATATCGAGTCATAGCCGGAACGAGTCCTGGGCAATCCCGTGATAAAATCCATGCCTAGTTTATCCCACTTCCATTCGAGTATAGGCAATGGCTGTAGCAATCCTGCTGGCTTCTAATGTTCTGCCTTCACTCTCTAACATACATCACAAACTGCTACATACTCCGCAATATCCTTCTTCATACCGGCCCACCACAAACTATCCTTCAAATCCAAATACATCTTGGTATTTCCTGGGTGAATCGAATATGGCGAATCATGGGCCTCTTGCAGAATCAACTTCCTGATCTCCTGATCTTTTGGCACATATACGCAGTCCTCAAACCATAAAGTATCGTGCTCATCCTCATGAAATCCCTTGGCTTTTCCTTTGCTCATCCTTTCCTTTATCTCGGCAATCTCCTTGTCCGTCTTTTGCACTTATCTGATCTTATCCATCAAAGTGGACTGAATCTCCAAAGCTGCTACATAACCTCTCGGGACTATCTCCAAACATAGCTCACGAAGGTCTTCTGCTAACTCCCTGGGTAATCCTACGGTCACGAGGGTATTGACATGACTCTTGCGGCTCAACGCATCGGCTACTATGTTAGCCTTTCCGGGATGATAGTGCAACTTCATGTCATAATCCTCAATGAGTTTTAACCATCTCCTCTGCCTGAGATTCAACTCCTTCTGTGTGAAGATATACTTCAAACTTTTGTGATCCGTGTATACCTCACAATGGTTTCCGATGAGAAAATGTCTCCATGTCTTCAACGCATGCACTACGGCTGCTAACTCCAAATCATGCGTAGCATAGTTTAACTCATGGGGTTTAAGCTGTCGTGAGGCATATGAAACAACTCTTCCTTGATGCATAAGCACGACTCCAAGTCCTCGACAAGAAGCATCGCAATACACTTCATAATCCTTGCGTTGATCTGGTAGAATCAACACTGGCGATGTAATCAGGCATCTCTTCAACTCCTGGAAACTGGCTTCACATTCTGTCGGAGTAAATGAACACGGGTAGCCTAGCCGGCTCCCCCCGGCCCTTCTGAAAAAATTACGAGCCGTTCCGGCCCTCAAGAACCCAAGACGTGGGGCCGCCTTCCCCTCGCCGGCTGTCTCCCAGACTGACTATCAGAAGGCGGCCCGACTTTAGCCCTCATGAAGAAAGCCGTGGGAGGGCTGGCTCCAAGAAGCCGGCCACGAGAAGGCCGACTCCAAGAAGCCGGCTCCCACAAAGCGGTCAAGATCGTACCCTCGAAGTCTGCATCCACATAACGGCGATGTGACGGGGCGTGGCTACAGTAAAACCTGCCACCCCCGAATCCCGGAGCACGCCTGGCACAGTGCGCCGTACGGGTGGCCATGACCCGTCCGGCGCGACACTGTTGCCATGTTGACCCTGATGTCATCCACGACGGGCTGCCAGCGCGGCCCATGGGCGGTGGGCCCCTTCGGGCAGAGAGACACCCGAAGGCGGCCAGGCCTCCCCCAGTCGGCCCAAGACAGAGCCGGCTCCCCACAGCCGGCTTGCCACCTCCCTCGAAGTAGACGCCCCATTAAGGAGACAAGACGCGGTAAGGCTACAGCGATCACCCGCCGGACGGCGGCACTGTAGCCACGCCCACCTCGGCGAAGCCCTCATCACCAGGATTGAGTAACAGTAACCAGCCACCGATAAGGCCCATGATAGTGGGGCCTGCCTGTCGACCAAGGAGCCGGCAGCCGGCGGGACCCACCAGCCGGCAGGCCCTAGCAGCCGGCATAGAAGCCGGCGAGTGTAGACACAGACGGCTGGGCCCCACGCCCAGCCGGATTACCATTGTACCCCCGAGGGGTAGGCCTATATAAACCCCCGGGGCACCCATGCAAAGGGTTGATCCAAGCTAGTTCTAGACACCACATAGAGAGGGGAGGAGGGCTAGCCGTGCTCTTCTTCTTCTTCTTCTCACAAAACAGCTCAAGGAGCATCGTGTAGCTACTTGTTCATCCAGTGATCATGCGGAGACCCCGCAGAGCAGCAGTAGGGGTGTTATCTCCACAGAGAGCCCCGAAGCTGGGTAAGATTCGCCGGCGTGCATGTCTTCGCCTCATCCCGCTTCCAGGCACCGGCGACGTCTTACTGGCACCCACAATGATAAGCCACCCGTTGGCATATGTTGCACCTACCACCCGACATTTGGCGCCCACCATGGGGCCAGGTGCACCGTCGTCCGAAGACCTGTTCTGGACGGGAACCCTCTTCCTCCCCAGCGAGCGTAGCCAGCCCGGCACGCCCGACGGCGCTTGCCACGACGCGCTGCAAGGCGTCACCAACGCCTGCGCAGCGAGCGGCCTCGCCGATCTCCTCGGCCAGCTCCACGTCTCCGGCGAGCCTGCTGTGGACTTGGAGTCTGTTGGCTCCACCGATCCGATGCCTGTCGACTCCGACACGGCTTCGCTCAAAACTTTCGCCACCGACGTCACGATCTACAATGACCCGCTTCCCCGGGCCGTTGGCCGCGACGCTGTCACCACCAAGGTGATGGTCATTGGCCACGGCGGCGCTTCTGGCGAGAGCGCCCACGACGTCCCGCATGCGGCGGTCCACGACTTGTCCATCCCCCTCACGGCCGATGCCGACGCCGAAGCACTGGAGGCTCGCCGCCTCGCCCTCCTCGCGGAGGGCCGGAAGTTGGCTTCCATGAGACACCTCACTGAGGCCCACCGGCGCGAAGCCGACCGCGCCGCCTTTGGCACGCCGCCCCCAGGCGGGCCCAGCCGGGCCGGCGTTGTCAGACAGCGCGGCGCTGTCATCGTCGACATGCTAGGATTCGACCTCCCAGTCTACGCCACTCCACTCGAGAACCTGCGCGTCACCCAGGTGGCCGTAGACGAGCTAGACAGATTGGGGGCCGAAGAACTCCCCCACATGACCAAACGCATCCAGCAGCTAATCGATGCGGCCGTGTAGTGGCACGAAGCCGACGCCCGTGTGGAAAGCCCTCCCCCGCGCCGAGATCATGGCGCGACATCTCGGACGCCGGCTACGGGTAAAACCCGCGCGCGGCACGAGAAAGAGCCGGCTGCCAGCCGAAGCCGAACCCGAATCTCCATCGAGCGAGACGCAGAAGGCCATCCCCGGGCCGTGGAGTGGCGGGGCAACCCGCCTCCGCCTCGGCCCCGTGGGGAGAGACATCCCACCCCACTGCCTGTTGCGCATCCGACTCTCAGCGGTCGACTAGGTCGCCGCGAAGGAGTCGGCGAGAACGACGCCCGCCATCGGATCGACCGCCTAGCGCGATCCCTGGCGCTGGAAGAAGAAGATGATGTCGGCCCACCTTGCTTCGGCCCCCGCATCCACGACGAGCCTTTCCCCAAAGGGTTCTCGCTCCCAAGAGACACGCCCAAGTACAACGGCTCCGTGAAGCCGGAAGATTGGTTGATCGACTACTCCACGGCGGTTAGTATAGCAAACGGCAACAGGCGCGTTGCCGTGAATTACGTGCCCCTCATGCTGCAAGGCACGGCGCGGACCTGGCTCAACAGCCTCAAGCCATACAACATCAACAGGTGGCTGGACTTCACAGAAGCCTCCGTCCGCAACTTCACCAGCACCTACAAGCGGGCTCCCAGCCCAGACAGCTCTCCTTGTGTGTACAAGGCCCCGCCGAGTCCACTCGTGACTACCTCACGCGTTGGGCCGAGCTCCGCAACTCTTGGGAAGGGGTGCACGAGGTGCAAGCCATAGAATACTTCACTGCCGGGTGCCGAGAAGGCACCCTCCTCAAGCACAAGCTCCTCTGCGACGAGCCGACTACCCTCGATGAGCTTCTGGTCATAGCGGACAAGTACGCCACCGCCAACTCCTCAATGAAGACCGAACTCCGGGTAGACGCGTCCGGGAAAGTACTCAACCCGGTGCCCAAGACGCCGGCTGGGGACTCCGGCCGACGCCCACACCAGAACGACCACAAGCGCAAGGTCCCCGTGCCGCCCTCCACCAGTCGGCAGGTGGCCACAGGCGAAGACGAGCAGCCCGAAGGGCGGCCCGCACCCAAAAAGCAGAGGGGCGGCAAGCCGGCTTGGCAGCCGGCCTTCTCCTACGAGCAAACTCTCGACGCCCCATGCAAGTTCCACAGCGGCGTGAAGCCGTCCAACCACACAACCCGGAAGTGCCACTGGCTCACCCGAATCTCCAAAGGCGAAGGGCTCGCACCGCCTCCGCCTGCCGGTCTGCCGCCTCCGGCTCCGCAGCCGCCGACCACTCGGCCTGCAGTCGGAGCCATGCACGATGAGTTCCCCGACGAGCATGCTGCCTATGTCGTCTTTACAAGCCATCCCGAAGACCGGTGCGGCAGACGCCGAGAGCACCAGGAAGTCAGCATGGTCGCTGCTAACCCCACCGAGCACATGCACTGGTCAGAAAAACCTATCAGCTAGAGCCGGGCCGACCACCCAGAGGTGATGCCATCTCCCGGCTCTTATGCGTTGGTTCTGGATGCCACCCTTGCAACGGATAGACGCGCCGCCCGTTTCTCCTGCATGCTGGTAGACGGCAGAAGTAGCATCAACATCCTGTACCGTGACACCCTGGAGAAGCTAAACGTCAAGACGAAGCAACTCATGCCTACTCGAACTGTGTTCCATGGCATTGTACCTGGCCTGTCCTGCGCCCCCATTGGCAAGATCCAGATTGATGTACTCTTTAGGGACAAGGATCATTTCCGTCGGGAAGCGATCTGGTTTGAAGTGGTGGACCTGGAGAGCCCCTACCATGCATTGCTTGGCCGCCCTACCTTGGCCAGGTTCATGGCAGTTCCCCACTATGCTTACCTCAAGATGAAGATGCCGAGCACCAAGGGCGTCATCACCATAGCCGGCGATTACAAGAAGTCCTCCGAGTGCGCAGTAGCTAGTAGCCGGCTGGCTGAGTCCCTTGTGATTGCCGAGGAAAAGAAGATGTTGGACCGAGTCGTGGCCATGGCCGGCAAACAGTCGGCCTTGTCCCCCGATCCCAAGGAGTATGATGCCCAAGGATCTTTCCAGCCGGCCAAGGAGACGAAGAAGATACCTCTTGACCCCGAGCACCCAGAGAGGTTTGCCGTCATCGGGGCAAACCTAAACAGCAAATAGGAAGGCGAGCTCGCCGATTTCCTCCGTGAGAATCGGGACATCTTTGCATGGTCCCCCAAGGACATGCCAGGTGTTCCGAAGGAATTCGCCAAGCACAAGCTACACGTCCGAGAAGACGCAAAACCAGTCAAACAACCCCTCCGCCGACTGTCGGAGGAGAAAAGAAGGATTGTGGGAGAGGAGATAGCCCGGCTTGTGGCAGCCGGCTTCATTATGGAGGTTTTCTTTCCAGAGTGGCTCGCCAACCCGGTCCTCGTGCTAAAGAAGAACAACAAGTGGCGCATGTGCATAGACTACACGAGCCTCAACAAGGCTTGCCCCAAAGATCCCTTTGCCCTGCCAAGGATTGATCAAGTGATAGACTCCATGGCCGGATGCGAGCTGTTGAGTTTCTTGGATGCTTACTCAGGATACCACCAGATAAAGTTAGATCCGGCAGACCGCCTGAAGACCGCCTTCATCACGCCATTCGGAGCCCTCTGCTACCTGACTATGACATTCGGCTTAAGAAATGCCGGTGCCACTTTTCAGCGTTGCATGCAGAAGTGCCTCCTCAAGCAGCTCGGCAGAAACGCCCACGTCTACGTAGACGACATTGTGGTGAAGACGGAGAAGCGCGACACCTTGCTGGAAGACCTCAAGGAAACATTTGAGAACCTGCGCCAGTTCCAGATCAAGCTCAACCGCGAGAAATGCGTGTTCGGAGTACCAGCCGGCCAGCTCCTAGGCTTCCTGGTCTCCGAACGCGGCATTGAATGCAACCCTGTAAAGATCAAGGCCATTGAGAGGATGGCGATAGCTTCGAGACGTCCAGAAGTTCACCGGGTGCTTTGCCTTTCTAAACCGCTTCATCAGCCGGCTCGGAGAGAAAGCTCTCCCCCTCTACCGCCTCATGAAGAAGACCACTCACTTCGAGTGGAATGACCAAGCCGACCAAGCTTTTCACGAGCTGAAGAAGATGCTGGCCACGCCGCCTGTCCTGGCGGCACCGACTGAGAAAGAGCCCATGCTCCTCTACATTGCTTCAACCAGCCGGGTGGTCAGCACCGCCATCGTAGTCCAGCGCCTAGAAGAGGGCCGAGCCCAGCCGGTCCAGAGGCCGGTGTACTATTTGAGTGAGGTGATGTCTACCTCGAAGCAGAACTACCCGCACTACCAGAAGATGTGCTATGGCGTGTACTTCGCCGCCAAGAAGCTGAAGCCCTACTTCCAAGAGCATCCCATCACGGTCGTATGCACCGCCCCGCTTGCCGAGATCATAGGCAGCCGGGATGCATCCGCCCGGGTGGCGAAATGGGCCATCGAGCTAGCCCCCTACATGATCTTCTACCAGCCTCGCACCGCCATCATGTCCCAAGCATTGGCCGACTTCCTCGTCGACTGGGCCGAGACCTAGTACCTACCGCCAGCTCCCGACTCCACTCATTGGCGCATGCACTTCGATGGGTCCAAGATGCGCGCCGGCTTGGGAGTCGGCGTCATCCTCACCTCTCCCAAAGGCGACAAGCTCAGATACACGCTGCAAATTCACTTTGCCGCCTCCAACAACGTGGCCAAGTACGAGGCGCTTATACACGGGCTCCGGCTTGCCAAAGAGCTCGGCATTCGCCGGATCCTATGTTATGGCGACTCGAACTTGGTGGTCCAGCAATCATCTGGCGACTGGGATGCCAAGGACGCAAACATGGCAAGCTACCGCTTCCTCGTTGAGCAGATCAGTGGGTACTTTGAAGGATGCGAATTCCTCCATGTACCACGAGCCGACAACGAGCCAGCTGATGCCCTGGCTCAAATAGGCTCCACTCGGCAAGCAATACCAACCGGTGTCTCTCTACAACGCCTCCTCAAGCTGTCTATTAAGCCGTCTCTAGAGTCCGATTCCATCTTCGTGCCGCCTGACCCCGATACAGCCGGGTCCGGCTCGAAGAACTAAGAGGGTGACCCGGGGACTTCGATAGTCGGCCCGGGGACATCAGCAGGCGGCTCGGGGACTTCCGTAGTTACGCCCGACCCGGGGACTGCCACACCCGGCTCGGGGACTGCGGTAGTCGGCCCGGAGACTGCACCAACACAACAGGCGGCGGCCGACTCCAGCATTTTACCACCCAGCCCGCCTGCCCTGGTCACAGTAGCCGCGTTGGCAATAGAAGAAGTCGCAGCTCCATCATGGGCTCAGTCCATCCTCAACTTCCTAATAAACCAAGATCTGCCGGCTGACGAAACAGAGGCAAGATAAGTCCAACGCCGAGCCGGAGCATACACAATCGTCAACAGAGAGCTCGTCAAGCGCAGTGTCACTGGAGTCCTCCAGCGATGCTCGAGCAAGAGAAGGGCATTGCAATCCTCAGAGATATCCACCAAGGAGAATGCGGCCATCATGCGGCCTCAAGATCACTCGTCGCCAAAGCTTTCCGCCATGGTTTCTTTTCGCCGACTGCTTTGGATGACGCCAAGGAGTTAGTTAAACATTGCAAAGGGTGCCAACTCTTCAGCTCTAAGCAACACATGCCGGCTTCGGCACTCAAGACCGTTCCCCTCACTTGGCCCTTTGCCGTTTGGGGACTGGACATGGTGGGCCCATTCAAGACGGCGCGCGACGGCATGACACATCTGCTTGTTGCTGTGGACAAATTCACCAAATGGATTGAGGCAAAGCCGATCAAGAAGCTGAATGGGCCGACTGCCGTGACATTTATCACAGATATAATAACTCAATACGGCGTGCCGCACAGCATCATCACCGACAATGGCACGAATTTCGCCAAGGGAGCCTTGGCACGTTTCTACGCGACGCAAGGCATCCGATTGGACTTAGCATCCGTTGCCCACCCGCAGTCAAATGGACAGGTCGAGCGAGCCAACGGCCTCATCCTTTCCGGCATCAAGCCCCGACTGGTCGTACCATTGGAACGTTCGGCCGGCTGTTGGCTCGACGAGCTGCCGGCCGTCCTCTGGAGTCTGCGCACTACCCCAAACAAGTCAACCGGCTTCACTCCTTTCTTCCTTGTGTATGGTGCCGAGGCGGTCATCCCAACTGACATCGAGTTCGACTCGCCTCGGGTAACCATGTACACGGAGGCGGAGGCCAAGGAAGCACGAGAAGACGACGTCGACCTGCTGGAAGAAGGCCGGCTGTTAGCCCTCAGCCGGTCCGCCATCTATTAGCAGGGCCTGCGCCGCTACCACAGCTGGAAGGTCAAGCCAAGATCCTTCCAAGAGGGCGATCTTGTGCTCCGGCTGATCCAGCGAACAGCCGGCCAGCACAAGCTCTTGGCCCCTTGGGAGGGCCCCTTCATCATCAGCAGAGCTTTAGGCAACGAATCCTACTACCTGATCGACGCGCAGAAGCCGAAGGCACGGAAGAGAGACGACTCCGGCAAGGAGTCGGAACGACCATGGAACGCCAATCTCCTCCAAAGATTTTATAGTTGAAATGCAGTATGTATCACGCTAACTTTTGTACTAAGTATGAGACAATAGGCCCCCCGAGGAGAGCTCGGGGACTGCCATCTTTTATCTATGAATGAAGAATATCATGCTTATGACCTTGTCATTACATTCACTTTTTTCGTCCGACACCGGGTTCGACTAGTCGGCCCGGGGACTGGCCGCCTGGAGTTATATTAGAAGTCCTACCGGCGGTTAGACAAGTAGTGTGCCGACACCCAAGCCTTCTCTTGCCAAAAGTCGCAGTTCGAAGAACCGGCTGTCTGGCCGACAAGAGTTAAAGGCAGGAAAGGACGCCCACATGAAAAATGGCTAGGGACTAACGGACTAATATAACAAAAGCCGGTTTTTCTCCCACCACCGACCGACTACCAGTGTAGCCGGCCGGCCGGCTTCCATTCACCTTGCTTCAATCTAAGAAAGCTCGAGTACTTGCCTTACCAAAAGGGGAAGGCGGCAAAGGAAACGGCCTAAGGATAAAAAGCATACGCGAATGGAAACCAAACACGCACACGATCATATTTACACAAAAGACCTTCAAAAGGCCAGCATTCAACATAGTTCGAATACACCCCTAGTGGGTGGAACTGTGCAAGTTTAATAAAAAATGTTCAAAGGGTAACAAGCAGGAAAAGAAAGGACGGCAGATTAAGCCAAGGGAGCGACTGGCGAGTCAGGTAGGTCGGTGGAGATGGCAGTGCCGGCTGGAGGAGTGGCCGGCTGGCGAACCTCGGCATGATCACCGCCTCCCGCAGAAGGCGCGCTAGCACGCGCCTCGTTGCTGGAGGCACAGTCAGGCTGAGGCTGGCTGGCCGCTTCACCGGCCGGCTCAACGTCTTCGCCTTCCTCTCCTTCGTCGTCTTCGCCTTCATCGCTAGAGGCGATCTCCTCTGCCAAGTCCTCACCCGCTGCCGGGTCCAGCCCGAACCACTCCTCCGGCTGGGCAACGCCGTCGTCATTTATTTCAGGAGCGAAGACGCTGATGTCAGTGCACTCAGCGATCATCGAAGCACGCTGAGCGATAGCCGTCCGCACCTCCTCCATCTCCTCGTCGGCCTCCAGCCGCCAGGTGCGCAACTGGTCCAGGTTCAGCCCTGGATACCAGGCTTGGACGAACTCCAGCGCCCGCCCAGCTCCAAGCCGGGCTGCCGATGCCTTCCAGGCCTCAAAGTGGCCAACCGCAACCTCCAGCCAGTCGGCAGTCCGACTTGAGGTGCGGGGAATCGTCTCGCCTGGCCAGAGGGCGGACAACACCTGCGCCCCGGCGCGCTGGAGGCGGCGGAGCATACGGAGCCGGCTGCAGCCGGGCTTGGACCGCCAAGAGTTGCTCCTTAAGTGTCCGGCTCGCGTCCGACGCGATTTCAGCCCCCGCCTGCCGGCGCGCCTCGCGATGGGCCTCGATGGTTTGAGTGGAGAAGACGGAGTAGCCGGGAAAGTAGTCTGCATAGAGAACAAAAAGCAGCACAAGTCAGAACACAAATCAGGGGGCAAGGGGCAAGCAAGGAGTGAGGAAGGCGGCTTACCATCGATCAGATCCTCGATACGACCGAAGCCCTCGCTCAGCGCTTGTTTTGCCTCAGCCCAGCCCGCCGCTTCGGTCTCGAACTCGGCCTTCAGGGCATCCTCGCTGTCCTGCGCCTTCTTCAGGGCCGCCTTGTGGCTCTCCTCCTGGTCGGCCAACTTCTTGGCCAGGCGGTCACGCTCCAGGACCAAGGCATTGTACTCGGCTTCCTTGGCGCGAAGGGCGGCCTGGGCCCCGCTGAGCTGCCCCCTCAAGTCGGCATTGGCTCCTGCAAGCATGAAGACAAAGGAAAAAATCAATAAGGAAGAAGTCGTCAAGGAAGATCCGACCCGACTGCTCAGCAGTCGGCCCGAATCTCGGGGACTACACCCAGTGGGTGCGCTGACGCGCCCTCACAGGAGATGAACGAAACAAAGCACGCACTCCGGCTGCTGGTCAGGTCCTCGGTTTTCCGGCCCAGCTCCTGAGCCTGGGAGTTGAAGGCAGCGGCGCGGAGGTTATGATACTCCTGGAAGATCAGACAGGAGGCGAGGATAAGATAGTTTTCAGGACCTAGTAAGTTCCAAGCCGTCTGCGCAGCAGCCGACTCGGAACTCGGGGACTAGACCCAGTGGGTGCGCTGACGCGCCCGCACGGAAGAAATCAAAAGAGCAAAACAACCAAGGCCAGAAGACTCACCCGGATGGCGGCCCGCTTTGCGAGGAACTCTTGGGTGTATCGCTGCAGCGAGGCGGCCTGGGCTTGAAGCCGGTTCCGGACCTCCTGGGCCGCCGCGTTCAGCTCGCCTGTCCCCCCGCTGGGAGTCCACTCGGACGTGCTGACGCTAGCCACCTCCAGGGCCTCCGCCGTCTGGCTGGCGCCCGCAGCTCGGTGCGGCTCCGGCACGGAGGTGCCTCCCCCTGCGCGCCCGTGCATTGCCGGCTGCACCTCGAGGCCGGCCCCTGCCTCCGGCTCGCCCCCAGCCAGCTGCTCTGGCGCCGCGGCTGGTTGGCCACTTTGGCCCGCTCCTGTCGGCGCTGTCTGCGGCACCCCCTCCATGAAGACCACGTGGTCCTTCCTCCTCTCCATCACCGGCGGGTCTTGGTTGACCTCCTCCGACGGGGGCACGGGGATGTCGGGGGCCATGGCGCGGAGGGGAACGACGAGCAGCGGAGGCTGGTTGTGCGAGGCCTCCGCCTCCGTCTCCGCGGCTGCCGCCTCCGCCCGGGCCTTGGCCGCCGCGTTGGCCTGCTCCTTCGCCGCCTGGGCGGTCCTTCGCTCTACCGCCTCCCACTCCTCCCGCGCCTCCCGTGCATTCCGCTCCGTGGCCTCCCTAAGGTCGGTGCGGGGGTCCACGCGACGGGAGCCTGAGGACCCTCCAGTCGGCCCGAATACGGAGCCGCCAGGACCTCGCTCAAGGGAAATCGGTGCCTTGCCCGGCGAGCAAAGAAAGGTTTAGAAGAGCTTCAATCAAAAAAGACAATGAAAAAATATATATATATATACAAGACGTTCGACGACTTACGCCGAGATCGCCTGCGGCTGCTTCACCTCCTTACGGAAGCGGGTCGCCTTCACGGCCGCCTCATCCCGTTTGGTCGCCGCCGTGGAAGCCTTGGATTTCTTCGGCCGGCTACCGAAGAAGGTCGACGCAGCCCGGCGCTTCTGCGCGCCGCCACGGGCAGCCGGCGCGGTAGACGGGCCCGCGCCTTGATGATCAAGCGCCGGCTGGCGGTGCGGGGCGGCTTCGACCTCGTCATCGTCCGGCCAGTCCTCGAAGCCGGCCCCGAGCCCCGCGCCTCCTGCCTCGTCGCCCTCCCCCACGATGGCATCTTCCATGGTGGCCGCTCCCAGGTCCGGATCATCGGCGTCGTCCACCGTGCGGTCGGGGAGGAGCTGGCGCTCTACCCCTGCAGCCCCGGCCATCGGCGGAAGAAGAGGGTTCTGCTAAGGGCAAACCAACTGATCAGAGGTCAGCCACCATGAGGCCGGCTACAAAAAGGAAGAAAAGAAGAAAAACTTATAGCAAGCGGAGGGTTGGCGCGAGAATACGGCCCCTTGCCGTATCGCCAATCCTCGGCGAGCTTGCAGTTGGAGATGTAGTTCACCATGTAAGACACCTCTGCATGAGGCATCTCCCTGGTGCTCAGCCGACACGGGTCGAAGCGGCCGCTCATCTAGCAAATCATGTGAGACCGGCCTTGGAGCGGAAGTACTCGGCGCTCCATGAAGGCGGCCACCAAGTCGGCTCCGGTCAGGCCCTCTGACTGGATCATCACCCGGAGCCGGGAGACGGCTGCGTTCCCGGCCTGAGACAACGACCTGGCCCGGTAGCTCCAGGAAGGTTGCCTCCCAGCCGGCGGGCCGGCTACGTAAGCCGGCAGGTTGACGTAGTCGCCTTGCTGGGCGACGTTCTTCACGTAAAAGTAGGACTTCTGCCAGAGCTTCACCGACTGGATCAGCGGGATGGGCGGGAACGGATTGTTCTCGCCCGTCCGCCTCATGGCAATGAAGGCTCCACAGGGGGCGGGCACGCCCGCGACGACGGGGCCGAGCTTGCTCTGGAAGAATTCTCCCCAGAGCTCAAGAGTGGGGAGAACCCCAAGAAAGCCCTCGCACAGGGTGACGAAAGCCGACAGCAGCATCACCGCGTTGGGCGTGAGGTGATGCGGCTGGAGGTGGTAGAATTCAAAGAAAGCTCGAAGGAATCCGCTCGCCGGGAGGCCGAAGACGCGCAGGCAATGCGAGCGGAAGATCACCCGCTCACCCTCCTCCGGTGCCGGTGAAATTTCCCTCGCCGGCGCCTGACGAACCCGCACGAAGTTCTCGCCCGACAGGCGCCGCGTCCGGCGGAGGAACTCGACGTGGTCCTCGTGGACGTTGGAGCCATCCCACGAGCTCGACAACGCCATGGGGGCGATGCAGCGAGGAGCAAGACGATGCGACGGCGGAGACGCGCACGACCCCGCTGTGGCGGGACCAAAGGAACCGAGAGGTCCGACGGCGGAACGGTGCGTCAATGGTTGCTGCGGCGGCATGAGGAAGAAGAAGGAAGGCGAGAAGGGGCGGAGCGAGGGAGAGCGTGCGAGCCTCTGCCGCTCCCCCTCCTCCCCCTACTTATAGACCCGCGCGGCGGAGCCGAGGAGGCGTGGTGTGGGGGAACGTGGGATCAAATGCGCACACTCCCCCACGTCCCGCGATTATTGCACCCTGATGGCGTAATAAAACCACCGCGGGAAGGCGAGCAGTCCATGTGGGCCGCAGAAGATCCGCGCTCGGGCCAAGGCCTAGGAGTGGCGGGCCCGGGCCTGCGGCGGCGTCCCGTCACGCGCGTGCGTTGGCAGGATTTCCTCGCCATGTGGCCCGTGGGATGGCGCGCGGTCAGCTCGTAGGCCGACCTGCATTCCCGCCTACGAGAAACGGAGCTTTCCGAAGACGGCGCACACAAGCAAAGCCGGTCCCTCAGGATAGGAAGCTGACCAAGCTTCTTGTCCCTTTGTCAGCCTCGAAGCTCGATCAGCTTCGGGGACTACTGTCGGAGTAAATGAACACGGGTAGCCTAGCCGGCTCCCCCTGGCCCTTCTGAAAAAATTACGAGGCGTTCCGGCCCTCAAGAACCCAAGATGTGGGGCCGCCTTCCCCTCGCCGGCTGTCTCCCAGACCGACTATCGGAAGGCGGCCCGACTTTAGCCCTCATGAAGAAAGCCGTGGGAGGGCCGGCTCCAAGAAGCCGGCCACGAGAAGGCTGACTCCAAGAAGCCGGCTCCCACAAAGCGGTCAAGATCGTACCCTCGAAGTCTGCATCCACATAACGGCGATGTGACGGGGCGTGGCTACAGTAAAACCTGCCACCCCCGAATCCCGGAGCATGCCCGGCACAATGCGCCGTACGGGTGGCCATGACCCGTCCGGCGCGGCATTGTTGCCATGTTGACCCTGATGTCATCCACGACGGGCTGCCAGCGCGGCCCACGGGTGGTGGGCCCCTTCGGGCAGAGAGACACCCGAAGGCGGCCAGGCCTCCCCCAGTCGGCCCAAGACAGAGCCAGCTCCCCACAGCCGGCTTGCCACCTCCCTCGAAGGAGACTCCCCATTAAGGAGACAAGACGCGGTAAGGCTACAGCGATCACCCGCCGGACGGCGGCACTATAGCCACGCCCACCTCGGCGAAGCCCTCGTCACCAGGATTGAGTAACAGTAACCAGCCACCGACAAGGCCCATGACAGTGGGGCCTGCCTGTCGACCAAGGAGCCAGCAGCTGGCGGGATCCACCAGCCGGCGGGCCCCAGCAGCCGGCGCAGAAGCCGGCGAGTGTAGACACAGACGGCTGGACCCCACGCCCAGCCGGATTACCATTGTACCCCCGGGGGGTAGGCCTATATAAACCCCCCAGGGCACCCATGCAAAGGGTTGATCCAAGCTAGTTCTAGACACCACATAGAGAGGGGAGGAGGGCTAGCCGTGCTCTTCTTCTTCTTCTCACAAAACAGCTCAAGGAGCATCGTGTAGCTACTTGTTCATCCAGTGATCATGCGGAGACCCCGCAGAGCAGCAGTAGGGGTGTTATCTCCACGGAGAGCCCCGAAGCTGGGTAAGATTCGCCGGCGTGCATGTCTTCGCCTCATCCCGCTTCCAGGCATCGGCGACGTCTTACTGGCACCCACAATGATAAGCCACCCATTGGCATATGTCGCACCTACCACCCGACACATTCCTCAGTCCAATTGAACTTGGTGTGCTTCTTTAATAACTCCATCACGGGCTTAACAATCTTTGAGAAATTCTCAATGAACCTCCGACAGTATCCTGCGAGTCCAAGAAAACTCCGGATCTCTCCAATTGTCGTGGGTGCTTCCCAATTTGTCACGGTGACAACTTTGTTGGGGTCTACTGCTATTCCTTCTCCGGATATAACATGTCCAAGAAATCCAACTTCCTTCAACCAAAACTCACACTTGCTGAACTTGGCGTATAACTGATGTTCCTTGAGCTTGCCAAGTACGAAACGCAAATGTTCCTTATGTTCCTCTTCATTCTTCGAGTAGACCAGAATATCGTCAATGAACACTACGACGAACTTACCGAAAAACTCCATAAACACCTTGTTCATCATGTTCATAAAGTAAGCAGGTGCGTTAGTCGGGCCAAATGACATAATGGTATACTCATATAGCCCATACCTTGTGGTAAAAGCTGTCTTAGGTATGTCCTGCTCTCGAATCTTCAACTGGTGATAACTTGATCGCAGATCGATCTTGGAAAACACCTTAGCTCCTTGTAGCTAATCAAACAAATCATTGATCATAGGCAGTGGGTACTTGTTCTTGATCATTACTTCATTTAATCCATGATAGTCAACAACCATCCTTAACGATCCATCCTTCTTCTCCACTAGAAGTACTGGTGATCCCCAAGGTGACGAGCTTGGGCGAATATATCCCTTATCCAGTAACTCCTTAATCTGCTTCTTAATTTCTTCTAAATCCTGTGCGGGCATCCTATACGGTCTCTTTGATATTGGCCCTATGCCTGGCAAAAGCTCTATCAAAAACTCCATGTCTCTATCCGGTGGCATGCCTGGCAACTCTTCTGGAAATACATCCGGAAATTCCTTCACCATTGGTACTTCCTCCTGTACTACTCCCGATAAGCAATTTACTTGAGTCCTATTCGGCACATGCCGGGATACATACTTGAGCCTTCTTCCTTCTGGGGTGGTGAGTAAAATCGTCTTACTGGCGCAATCGATGTTTCCTCCATACATCGATAGCCAATCCATACCCAGAATCACATCCAAACCTTGCGATTCCAAAATTATCAGATCGGAGGGGAAAACATGCCTACCTATGGCCAATGGCATCTGAAAACATCCATGGCTTGCCATATACTCAGCTCCAGGTGAGGTTATTAGCATGGGTGTCTTAAGTACTCTAGTGGGCAAGTTATACTTATCCACAAATCCCCTTGATATGTATGAGTGAGATGCACCAGTATAAAAAAGAACGACTGCAGTAAATGACTTAACCAAAAACTTACCAATTACTGCATCTGGCTGGGCTTCAATCTCCTCCATGTTAACGTGGTTCACTTGTCCCCTGTTGAAAGGGTTGGGCTTCTTCCCAGAGCTTCCATTGCCATTTCCATTCTTAGCTTCAGGACATTCATTGGCGTAATGTCCGGTCTTCTGACACTTGTAGCAAGTAACGTGGTTTAGATCCTTCTTGGCGGGTGTTGCCGGGTTGGAACGGTTCTGTCCGCTACTTCCTCCATTACCATTACCGTTCTTGGGGCCACTATGATTGTGCAAACTTCCTCCATTATGAGTGTGGCCTCCATGGTTATGAACAAGTCCTCCCGAGTTCGGGGTGAAACGGGGTCTCTGCTGGGCTCCAAAATTATACTTCCCATGTCCATACTTCCTCTTGCGGCTATCAATCTGCTTCTGCTTCCCTTCAAGCATGAGAGCTCTATCCACCAACTCCTGGTAGTTATTGAAATTTTCTACCATCAACTGCATGCTTAGCTCATCATTCAGTCCCTCCAGAAACTTCTCCTTCTTAGCTACATCCGTAGCAACGTCATCTGGAGCATAACGTGCTAACTTACTAAACTCATCCACATACTGGCCAACAATGCATCCTCCTTGACGTAAGTTGTGAAACTCATGCTTCTTCATGGCCATAGTTCCTGCTGATACATGGGCAGTACGGAAAGCTTGCTGGAACTGATCCCATGTGACAGTGGCTATAGGATAAGTGACAGTGTAATTCTCCCACCATGAGGCTGCTAGTCCATCCAATTGGTGTGCGGCAAAACGCACCTTCTTAGCATCTGTGCATCCTGCAGTGGTTAACTCCATTCCAATCCTGCGGAGCCAATCATCTGCAACTATCGGCTCTGTGCTACTAGAAAACACCGGCGGCTGCAACCTCTGAAAACGGGCTAAGTTGTCAACTGGTGGTGGTGGTGGGTTGTTGTTGTTGTTGCCTTGGTTCTGAACTAACAGCTGCATTAGGGTATTCTGCTGCTGGAGCAACTGAGTGAGCTCCGAAGGAAAGGTAAATCCGGGGTCACGTCTCGGAGGCATCTGAGGTGTTAGAGAGAATAGAATAGAATAGAATGAGGTCTACTGAGAAAACACTACCCATATGCACATGAGGCAAACACAATCATATCACTCACTCAATCAAGCAAGGCATACAATCGGTCTAGAACTATCGTTACAAAGTGCTTGGACTATATTATTTACATGGTAGACTACTACTACTG
Organism: Triticum dicoccoides; assembly: GCF_002162155.2. Taxonomy (NCBI): domain Eukaryota; kingdom Viridiplantae; phylum Streptophyta; class Magnoliopsida; order Poales; family Poaceae; genus Triticum; species Triticum dicoccoides. The sequence goes on along the minus strand of NC_041392.1, from coordinate 605,675,093 downwards.
CTTTGGTGGTCAACTAGAAATATTGATCAGTCGAAGACTCCATGACATCTGCTCCAGCTTCATCAACATAGTCATCATTGCTATCGTCGGGGTCCAAATCGGTGTCGTCGATGATGATGTTGTCCTCCGGACGAATCTCCTTGGGTTCTTCGTCTTCTCCTCCTAGCGCAGGGTCTCCCATGAATACTCCTAGCTTCCTTTACAGATCGTCATTCCTCTCCACTAGTACGACGATTTCCTCCTCATAATCTTCACGAGTAGCCTTGAGTTCCTCTTCAAGCTCCGTGATCCTGGTCATTGCCTTCTTCAGATCTATCATGCCTGCGCACATTTGGTTCTCCTGGCGGCGAATATGCTGGTTTAACTCCTGGATGAAAGCTACAATGGGTCTATCCTTCCTGGTGCTAATCATCTCCCATTGCTCATCTCGGCGTCCACAAATCTGGTTGATAGTATCCTTGAGATCCTTGTGGTAAACTTCTCCAATGCATCCCATGGTTATGTGAGCTGCCATACTCTTTCCTAGACTCCAGGTTGGTGCATCGAAAGAAAACTCTACGGGCTCAGTGACTGGTGTGAATGTCCTTCCTGGAACTTGAACTTGAATCATCCAGCGCTCCTCTTCTGGTAAAGTGGCATTGTAAGTCCCGGTGAAGCTTGGTATTCCAATGTTTAGGTACCTAGTGACTTCCTTCAAGTGTCTTCCAAAAGGGGCGTCTTCATCCTGTTGCGCAAACTTGTTCCTTGCGTCCGCCATCCTAAAGAGTAGAAAAAGGAGAGGAGTTAGAAATGAGAAGAGAATAGTGATCTAGGGCTTTAGCTTAGTGGTCGTGTCCTACAGTCAGCGTGTGATCTGATACCATCTTTGTAGCGACCAGACCTCAAACGGTCTGATCTCTGTGTATAAGTGTCATCCCTGGATCGGTAATGCTGACACACACAATACTCGAGAAGGATTTATAACAGAGTGGCAATCACACACTTATTACATCGAATGTCTCAAAAGAGAACTTATTACAATAAATATGGCTTAAGGCCATCTAATACGATAACAACGGAAGGCTTGGAAGATAAAGTGAGTCCATCAACTCCAACGGCATCACTGAGTGAAACACCACGACTTAAGGCTCCTTACTCATCGTCTGAAAAGTCTGCAACATGATACGTTGCAGCCCGAAAATGGGCCAGCACATAAAATATGCTGGCAAGGTAACACAAGAGAGTAATGAACAATGTAAAGCTATCACTATATGCATATATGGCTGGTGGAGGCTGTATGGTTGATATGTTTTTGCGTAAAGCCAATTTTTCCCTACTACAAAGGAATAAATTTTATTTAACTATCATGGTAGTTGTTAAACATTGAGAAGGTTCACCCAACTCAATCCCAATTAAAAGTAATCATCATTAAACCCAATCAAATTATATTAAGAGTGATGAGATCCACATGATAATCCAAGAACTAGATACTCAAAATGTCCATAACCGGGGACATGGCTACCATGATTAGTTTGTACACTCTTGTGACGCCCCGAGACCGACGTGCCATGTGTCCTCCAGTTATTCGCTGTTGTTGCCTTGTCTTTCGCTTGCGTGTTGCATCTTGTCATGTCATCATATGCATTGCATCATCATGTTTTTCAAACTTGCATCTGTCCCAGTCTCCCAGTTCCTTCCGTTGTCCGTTCTGAGTCCAGACACACTTGCACGCGCCCGCGGCATGTCCGGAATATTATTTTATAAGTGGCCGGAAAATGTTCTCGGAATGGTATGATAGTTGGCGTGCGGTGTTTTTATGATGTTAGTAGGTCGCCTACCAAGTTTCATCGCATTCGAAGTCCGTTTGACGCCCCAACGGATAACTATAGCGACATTATAGTCGGTCAAATCGTCAGACGTTTTTGGTCTCCGGAAACAGTCGCCGGGCCTCTCTCTCTTCTCTTCTCTCAACTCGAGCCCTTCTGCACAGCCCACAAGTTTCAACCGACCCCTCGCGTGCGTGTCCGAAACTTCCCCGGACCCGACCCGGACAGTTGTCACCGTTGGATCCGGATCATCCCCAAACATCTACAAAATATCACCGTTTTATTATTTGGACTTCCAAGCCTATTCTTTCTGAACCATTTGATTTCAATCGGAGGGACTACATCAGCCCTAACCTGATCCACCTGCTGCTATATAAACCTCCTAACCCTAAATTCTAGGGATTTGTCCCATCGAGCCGCCGCCAACCATTTTCCCCTCGGGATCCATCCCCACCTATCAGCATCTAACCCCTGATCCCCTCCTCTTGATCTGTTCGGATCGAGGCCACCAGCACGCCCGGGCCGAGCCCTACCGGATCTTCGCCAGAGCAGAAGCTCCCTGACCAGCGCTCGACGTAGTCTTCTCCGTCCGCTGGCCGCATCTCACCTCCTCCCATGCGCTTCCATCTCGCACAACCAGGCCGTGCCCTCCTTCTCCTCCTTCCCCACTGCTCTCTCTCTCTGAATCGCTCTCCCCGTCCCGTTGTTCCTCGCAGGGAGGCATGGCCGCCGGCCATCGAAGCAGTAGCAGTCCCGAGCGTCACCCGACCCTACTTCCACCTCGTTCTCACCGGAGCAAGCCCCACCACGCCGCCCGCCGGTGCCCTGACCTCCTCATCGCCCGAGCGCCTACAGGACCTCCTGCGATGTCTTCTGCCATCGCCGTTCCCTGCCATGGACGCCTACATCCTCCTGCATCATGCACTTGCACAAGAACAAGCACACGTCCCACTTCCGTGCAGCTCATGTCGACCGCGCTGAACCGCCGTCGCCCGAGCGCCGTCCCCTGCATCGCGCCAGACGCCGCCCTCCGCTGCTGTTTTGCCGCTGTTCCCCTGCATCCTCTGCTTCATGGACGAGCGAGGAGAACGCACCCGCGGAGTCGGCCTGCTCGACCGTGCCCCCCTGGGTCGCCTCCACCGACAGGTGCCGGCCCAGCCGCCTGCCTCATCCAGCCCAGCGCCAACCGGGCCTGGCCCATGGGTGAGGCCACACCCCAACGTTTCCCCTTTTGTTTTTTTACCTGTTAGGCCGGCCTGCCAGTTTTGGCCTAAATAGGTTTTTTTAGGCTCTGCGTATTTCTGTTTATTCCAGAGATGACAGTTTTGCAGAAAGCCCCCTAAACTTCATGCATTTAATAACTTCACAACCATGCATCGGATCTAAATAAATTATATATGAAAGTTGCTTAGAATTTTGTCTAGTTTAATAATATTCAACTTTCATGCATGTTTGAAATATTTAAAATGCTGTTTGGTTAAATTTGCTCCTATGCCATGTTAAAATGCTTTAATTCATAACTAAATAACCGTAGCTCGGTTTTAAATAATATTTATATGTAAATGGGGTAGAAAAATGTCTAGTTTAACATGGTGGCATCACTTTGCGTGTTTAACAACCCTAAAATTGTGTTTAGGGCATGACAGTACCCAAACCTAAAATATGCACATGAGGAGTTTCCGGACTTGTTGTTTGTTGTTCCGGCCTCATTTAAACTTGCCTAGAGAGGTAGTTTTACCTTGCTTCACCCTCTTTCCATGTTTAACAACTTTTAAATTTGATGGGTACATAAACAAGATCGAACTAAATAAGTCACATGGTGTTTCGTCAATATGCAATGGAGTTGCATATTGAGCTCCACTTAATTTGTAGGGTTGTTTGTGCACTTTGCCATGCCATGCCTCATTAAACCAGACATGCATCATACTTGATTGTGCATCATGCCATGTTCATGTATTGGTTGTTTACTATGTTGTTTGCTTCTTTCCGGTGTTGCTTCTTCGGGTTGGTTCCGATAACGTTGCGCTTGTGAGGATCCGTTCATCTACGTCCATTTGTTCTTCTTCATGGACTCGTTCTTCTTCCTTGCGGGATCTCAGGCAAGATGACCATACCCTCGAAATCACTTCTATCTTTGCTTGCTAGATGCTTGCTCTTTTGCTATGCCTATGCTGCGATACCTACCACATGCTTTATCATGCCTCCCATATTGTTAAGCCAAGCCTCTAACCCACCTTGTCCTAGCAAACCATTGTTTGGCTATGTTACCGCTTTGCTCAGCCCCTCTTATAGCGTTGTTAGTTGCAGGTGAACGTTAGAGTTGTTCCTTGTTGGAACATGTTTATTGTTGGGATATCACAATATCTCTTATTTAATTAATGCATCTATATACTTGGTAAAGGGTGGAAGGCTCTGCCTTATGCCTGGTGTTTTGTTCCACTCTTGCCACCCTAGTTTCCGTCATACCAGTGTTATGTTCCTTGATTTTGCGTTCCTTACACAGTTGGGTTATAATGGGAACCCCTTGACAGTTCGCCTTGAATAAAACTCCTCCAGCAAGGCCCAACATTGGTTTTACCATTTGCCACCTAGCCTTTTCTTTCCCTTGGGTTGGCCGGCTCAAGGGTCATCTTTATTTAAAACCCCCGGGCCAATGTTTGTCTAAGTGTTGGTCCAACCCAGAGCACCGTGCGGGGCCATTCCTTGGCAACTTGGGTTACGTTGGCTCCCGTATGCTTAGCTTATCCGGTGTGCCCTGAGAACGAGATATGTGCAACTCCTATCGGGATTTGTTGGCACAGCGGGTGGTCTTGCTGGTCTTGTTTTACCATTGTCGAAATGTCTTGTAACCGGGATTCCAAGTCTGATCGGGCCATCCTGGGAGAAGGAATATCCTTCGTTGACCGTGAGAGCTTGTGATGGGATAAGTTGGGACACCCTTGCAGGGTTTTCAACTTTCGAAAGCCGTTCCCGCAGTTATGGGAAGATGGGAATTTTTTAATGTCCGGTTGTAGAGAACTTGACACTTAACTTAATTAAAATGCATCAACCGCGTGTGTAGCCGTGATGGTCTCTTTCCGGTGGTGTCCGGGAAGTGAACACGATGTCGGAGTTATGCTTGATCGTAGGTTGTTCTAGGATCACTTCTTGATCATAGTTTCTCGACCGTGCATTGCCTTCTCTGCTCGCTCTCATTTGCGTATGTTAGCCACCATATATGCTAGTGCTTGCTGCAACTCCATCTCATACCTTTTACCCTACCTATAAGCTTAAATAGTCTTGATCGCGTGGGTGTGAGATTGCTGAGTCCCCGTGACTCACAGATTACTTCCAAAACCATTTTGCAGGTGCCGGTGATACCGTGCAGGTGACACTACCGAGCTCAAGGAGGAGCTCGATGAAGATCTTATTCATTGTGTTTTTTTTTTCAGTTGATCAGTAGTGGAGCCCAGTTGGGACGATCGGGGATCTGTGTAGATTTTGGGTTAGTCTTCTTTTATTTTGGTTCTATAGTCGGACCTTGATTGTATCTGGTTGATGTAATGCTTTATTCATGTAATTGTGTGAAGTGGCGATTGTAAGCCAACTATGTATCTTTTTCCCTTATGTATTACATGGGTTGTGTGAAGATTACCTCACTTGCGACATTGCTTACAATGCGGTTATGCCTCTAAGTCGTGCTTTGACACATGGGAGATATAGCTGCATCGGGGGTGTTACAACTCTGCAGAGGTTTGTGCACTTTTCCCCACAAGACTCGATCTCCTCCGTTTGATTTCTCGCACTGCATGTTGTCTAAGAAATGGATGACCGAGACACAGTCTTTCAGAAGCGTTAGCACCTTACGATGGGTAGACCGGTACACCTACATCCCCTACATCTGCTGGTCTACCATTGTAAGAGTTCACACGACTTAATCAACTATGCCAGAGCCCATAATGGCATGTGGCTGCACACAGAAGTTTCCAGTATGAATAATCTTATGATCCCTTTGAGCCTGGGTGGCGGTCCATAGGAAAATCACACGGTACCCTGGGATTTCCAAAAATACAGGCAATCACTGGGTTCCCCAGGTGCCTCAATCCACCCAGATGTGTATTAACGTTGCCACCTTAAGTAACCATTAAATTAACAATCTCACATCTGTCATGAAAACACTCAAACCCAATCCACGTCTACGAGCATAGAATGGCAATATAAGCAACGTAGAAGTAACTCCCAGGGTTTGATAATGAAACAGGTGAATAGGTACTACCTCAACTACTTCCCAACCCCACAATTTAATTCAGATCCTAACCATGCAATGTTTGAGGGTTGATCTAATGCAATGAAAACTGGGTAGTAAGAGGTATGATCAAAGTGTTACTTGCCTTGCTGATGATCCGCGAAACCTAGAGACTCGATGTAGCACGCTTCGCACTCCGGGTACTCTATCACAATCAAACAAGCATACAATAAGCAAACAAGCTAAAGCACGGGTAAAACTAAAATAAGAGATCTAACCAGAAAGTTCAACTTAAGAACTCCGGTTGCAAAAAGAAACAAATCAAACGAAGCAACAAAACTCAAACAGTGAGAGAAACAAGCTTTGTTTACTAATCTGGACCCAGGTCAAATTATACAGTAGCAAAAACTTGTTTAAGTTGATTAAACGGAAAGAGGGTTTCAAGACGAAACTCTAGGCGCTTGAATCGCCTAATTCCAATAAACGAGCGAAAAGTTATACTAGAACGAAAATCGGATCAGAAATCGCGATCAAAAATAATCGCGGAAGATCCGAGAAAAAGAAAAACTGTCGAACAGGCTAACGAATGAACATTCGTTATCTGTAACTAACGAGCGAAAACCGTTCGTTAAAACGAACGTACGGACGAACGTCCGCTAAGTAACTAAACCGGAAAAATAAATAAACCGATCTAAATAAAAAAACCGCGGATCTAAAAAAACGCATGGTTCTCCGAAGAAAACCGGCGGCGGCGGCGCTACCTCCGGCGAGACGGCGAGGGGCGGCGGGGCGGCGCGGGCGGCTCCGGCGGGGCGGTGGTGAGGTGGCGCGGGCGACGGCTCGCAGCCGGCTAGTGTTAGGGTTCGGGCGGGGCTGGCGGGTCGAACGGGCCTTGGGGCGGCGACTTATAAGAGGCCTGGCCCGAGAAGTCCTGGCCGAATACGGCCCTAAGTCGGTTGACTTTTTTTAAAATAATTTCGACGCGCAGAAAAAGAAAGAAAAGAAATACTAAACCGACTCCAAAAATCCTGAAATAAATTTTCCCCGTCCTCTAAAAATAAGCCGGACAAGGTGAACATTTATTTGGGCATAAAATCCAATTTTGAAAAACGCGCTTTTTTTCCTAATTCAAATAAAATAGCGACAAAACTCCGAGTAAAAATCTTATTTGATTTTAATATTAAATCTATGATATTTCTTTATTTCGAGGAAGTCATTTTATACTCTCTCTTTTATTTTTAATAAAAGAAATATTTCAGGGAAAATAATTAAAATCAAACGATGCTCTTTTCATAATTCGAGAAAATCTCAAATATGAAAATAACGAAATCCCCAACTCTCTCCGTAGGTCCTTGTGTTGCGTGGATTTTCTAGGATCAACCAAAATGCAATAAAACATGATATGCAATGATGCTCTAATGTATAACATTCCAAATTGAAAATTTGGGATGTTACATGTTATCGCCCAGATACCCAAGTAAGTAATTCCGTGGCCGAACATGCTGTCTTTTTATTTACCATAACATCATTCTGAAAAGTCGCTCCTTAACCAGGACTGGGTAACAAAGGCGAAGATGATCAGGTGTTCGGCTCCCCTTCCCGAAGGTTCGGCTAATCCAGTACTAGCCAGAATGCTCGAGCCGGCGCCTTATCAGGCGCCCTCAGGGGGAGATAAAGGGGGGAATAAAGAGGATGAAAGCAGGGCTCACTCATTATTCATCCAAACCGGGGGAATTAGCGCCTCCACGAAGGAGGATAACCAGGGAGAAGAATCTGAAATTCCCTCTCCCCAAGGAAGTAAGAGGACCACCTCCGAAGACCCAGAAACAAAGGTTTCCAAACGGGGGAAGAAATCTTCGCCAGAGGGTCCTGCCTCGAAGGGTACTCTTCCCGCACAGTGCCCGCAAGAGGATCAGCCCTCGACCGAGCTGTAAGTAAACGAAAAGTACTTAATAGTGAAAATATCCTACCTTACTTCTGAAGACAATAACCGAAGCTTATATCTTGTAGTTCGGATCGTAGCCCTTCTCGACAGAGTTCGTCTTCGGGGGATCTTCTTCCGGAGATGATGGAGAGCGAAACACCTCCCCCTGCCACCCCGCCTCATGAGGCAGGCGACCCTGAAGTGTCATCGCGGAGGGCTTCTCCTAATCCGCCAAGGCCAGAGGGTAATCCTTTGGCTACCCGAAGTCCTTAGTATTCGTCTCCTAAAGAGAGCAACAGAAAGAGTCTGGAACCGTCCGGTGTGCGATCGAACGCACTGAAGGATCTTCTGGAGCAGGCGGCCATCTTAGAAGCGCATCGTACACTAATGGGTATGGTGATTGAGAGGATTTCATCCACCGAACGCGGGTTGCATGAAGCTTTTATGAGTCTGCTGAAAGGCTTTGAGGTATGTGAAATAGTGTATGTTTTTGACAGTACCGCACATGTTAGGTGTGCCCTATGTAGTGTTGGAGATATGCCCTAGAGGTAATCATGTATGATGATATTTCCTATGTGTTTATGAATAAAGATAGTCCTTGGACATTATCAATGATGTGTATCAGCAAGTATGTGACTTGTTTGTGGGACTATGCCATTGTATGATGACTGTCCTAAAAGGTCCCTAGTCGAAAGGGCTGTGTGGACGCGTAGCCAACTAGACTAGAATATGACACGGTCGATGGCTTGGTCTCACTAGCCATGGAGCATTGGATGCTAACCGGATAATATGGACTTGGAAGGATCTGGTCGGATTCGACATAGTCGGATCCGAGTCGAGATAAGGTCTGAGTCGGACAGACCCAACTATGAGACGCAGCGATATGTCATCTATGAGTCTCTAGTACAACCTATGTTCTATGTCCTAAGACCTGAGCTGACGCATGTACTCGGGATGGTGACAGACTTGCTTTGGGCCGACCAAACACTACTCCGTCACTGGGTAGTTACAAAGGTAGGTTTCAGGCTTGTCCAGACCCATGCTGCGAGACATGGTCGAGCAAGATGGGATTTGCCCCTCCGACCAGGAGAGATATACTCTGGGGCCCCTCGTGTGATCCGACCAGGATAAGCATGGCCATGTGACAAGGATTATGAGATAATCCAGATAGTGGTTGGCATCACTAGAACGAGAAAGAGGTTGGGCTAGTAGAAGGATGATAGACTCGCCTTGAGCTCGACAACATATATCGTGTGGCAAAAGGAATGTAAGTATGATGTACAGTTTCGCTAACCAGCTTCATAGTCTGCTTGGTGTTTGGCACGCCTTTCTAGAGGCCGCTACCAACCGTGCAGTTCAGAGTTGATCCGAACTGCGTCCAAGCCGACTTGAACCTAAGGGGTCGCGCGCTTAAGGGAAGGAACCTACAAGGTCGGATCCGAGGACACTGGTCAGATGTGATCCGAACTATATTAGGATTATGGCCGAGTAGACTTATGGGCTTTAGGGTCCGTGCGAGGCCCAAGTGTTGAGCCCGCGACGGACGCCTATATATATAGTGGAGGTGCCGCACACTCACGCGGTTGATCGCTTCGGTGCTGTCACTAGGGTTTGCATGTGTTGCGAATAGACACCTCCACTCGCCGCCGGTTATGTGATCAGAACTAGCAGTCTGCCGCATGACGTTCCTCCTACACGCGCGAATACCGTTAGAGGCGGTGCACTCGCGCTGCTCCCGTGAACCTGTATGTGGGAACCGACCACCGGTTGTACGAGGGAGATCGGACAAGGAGGAGACGATCCACGCCGACGCGCTGCCCCAACTCTTCTTTCGCTGCACGGCACTGCGCGTCTAGTGGTAACGAACTGTGATCCATCTCCCATAGCATGTTCTTGGTTGTTCTGCGCGTAGGAAATTTTAATTTGCAGTCGATGCACCCTACCGTAGATCCCAATATGCAGCTATTAGCCCCTGGGACTCTGGTTGCCGTCGAGAACAGCGGCAAACAGAGGATCATAGTCCCAAGCAATAATCAGGCCGCCTTCATGTGCAGGTGGCTGAAGGTCCGGTGGCTAGCCGGACTAATGAGTTTGCCGAGCTAAAGCGGCAATTTGATGCGGCCGATGCCGACATCGTGCTTTTCAACAAGCGGCTCAACGAGGCACAGGGTATGTGATTTCTCCGGTGATCAACACATAGTAAGAGGAGCATGATGCCAGTATCTTTAATATGTTGTGAATGCAGATGGAGCTGCTGCCGTGGAGACCCTTTGGGCAGAACTTGCCCGGGCCAAGGAACAAGCCAGGAATAGTGATTTGGCCACTCTAAAGGCGGTCGAAGAGCTGAGGGCCGAACAGGCTGCTCATTGCCAAAGCAAGGAAAAAATAGCCAAAATGGCCGTTGAGTTGAAAGATGCCGCCGACCGCTACCAGCTTCTTGAAAAAGAAAGCCGGGCGAAGGCGACGGACCTGGAGAAGGCCATGGTAGCAGCCAAGGAAGCCCGCTCCAAAATTAGAGCAGCGACGGAGGAGCTGCGTCAAGCTAGAGATATCGCGGCTGGGAAGCCCTTTTTGTTGCGGACAAAGTTCGGAGATCCGAAGTATGCCCCTCTTGATCAACTATGGAGTTCTGCAGACGCATACGTGGATTTGGCGGCAAGTGCTGCTGATGCGGCCGAGTACTTCAAGGATCACAAAGATCGTGAAGTGGAAAAGGTGTTCTGGTCACAGTTCCATGTTCGAGTGCGTCCGCTGCTATTGAATGAGTGAATGGCCGAATGGGCCGAGCTCCATAGGTTGTCCGGGCTTGCCGTGAGGTCTGTTGTGCATCATCTGTGGCCGGAAGGGCCAAGGCCGAATAGTTATTTTAGTTTACTGCAACAGTTCCTTGGTGCTGTGCCGCACATAGACGCTATGAAGAGTTCGGCGTGCATAGAGGGTGCGCGTATGGCACTTGCCCGTGTCAAGACATACTGGGCAGAGATGGAGGCCACCGCTATTGCAACCCAGAGTCCGGCCATAGGCCGAGTATCTGCCGAGCACTACTTTGAAGAAGTCCTTGAAGGCGCTCGTTCAATAGAGGCTCAGTGCTCGAAGAATATAATGTTCTAGTGACATCTATTCCTATTCTAAAAACAATGTTTTATTGAATTATAAAGGCTGTGTTTATACTTTTGCCTGAAAGTATTATGATGCCTCCTGTGCGGCCGTTTTATGTATATATGTATATAACCTGAAAGTTTGCCATCGTCGGCTTCAGCCCCCACGCACATAATGCGGGGTGTTCGCAAAAAAACGCGTATTCACACTTGATCCAACGTCTTGGTCCATTAAGGAGGTGGTAGCGCAGCGAATGAGGCAATCAGACTATATTGCTTTAACACTTTCACTTAGCCATAGGAGTTTGATGGCAGGACTACTAGATAGCCCCTGGTACCTCTGCGCTCGTCCGAATACAGGGCACGTACGTACATGACCGGGAAACGGACCTTCGTTAATGCGGAGGAATCCTGAAGATTCCGCTAAGTCATCGAGTGGTTGACCAGTCTCGCGCTTTATCATGACAGTCAGTTTTCGGCTTTCTCTAGTGAGGTGCTCATCCGGATGAACCAGAGCACAATCACAGTAGTTCTCCCGGTGCCGCCTTAGCTGATAGAGCGGAACGTAAGGTAGCAAAACACGGGAGCCGGGCAAACCCAACATTTGACCAAAGACATGATTCGGAGCTGATGCATATAAGGCCAAACTCGCGACGCCGAACACTCCCTAAGGTATTCGGTCTTTATAACATATGTCGGGCTGAACAATGCCCTTAGTAATAAACCCCAAGTGTCCAGGTACGTGCAATATTCTAACATGGCAAAATGCCAATAACGTCAGCATCCTTCTCGGTTGTATTGAGTATCCGGAGGATGTGAACAACAAGAGACAGTAAAAAAGGTTTACACAGGGTCTTAATCTGAAAAGAAACCTTTGAGCGGGTCCCTGCTGCATGTCTGCGCCTGTGTCTCCGTTGTGTCGTGTCCTGGACGGGTGTAAAATGATTGTCACCTGTAAAAGAGAAGAACTTAGGTGAAAGTTGTCGTGCCAAAAAATTGGTTATTCTTGATGAACCATTGAAATTAAAGATAAGTCAAGCTGGGCCGAAATAGCCCTGATTACACGCGAGAAGCCCCTGGTATAGTCTATGAGGGTTTAAAAACCAATCTCAGGTATATCTAGTGATGCGCCGGACTCGTCTAACCGTGTTCGCGGTCTTGACGACCTGTCATTTATTCTGGTTGGTGAAGCCGTCTAGTGCCCGGCTGTTAAAGCCGCCGCACATTCTTCCACGCGTAGAGAACGCTCGATATTCCACTAATTGTGATGGTGCCCCATGGACCAGGCATCTTAAGCTTAAGAGAATTGTAATGTGGTATCACATTAAAATGAGCGAAAGCTGTTCTTCCGAGTAGTGCTTGATAGCCGCTTCGGAATGGAGCAATGTCGAAGTTTAACTTCTCACTTCGGTAGTTGTTGGATGAACCGAATACAACCTCTAGTATTAGAGAGCCCGTGGAGCGGGCCTCTGGGCCTGGTATTACTCCCTTGAAGGTAGTATTACTGTGGTTTATTTTTGTCGGGTCTATCCCCAGTTAGCGGACTGTGCCCGGATATATCAGATTTAGACCACTGCCGCCGTCCATAAGGACTCGTGTGAGATGGTATCCGTTTATTATTGGGTCTAACACCAAGGCAGCCAATCCTTCATGACAGATGCTTGTCGGGTGATCCCTGCGATCGAAAGTGATCGGGCAGGCCAACCAGGGGTTGAACTTAGGGGTAACGGGCTCTACGGCGCGTATGTCTCGGAGTGCATGTTTGCTTCTCCTCTTCGTCACGTGGGTCATGTTTACTGTTTTGACCTCTGTTGGGAATTTTTTCTGTCCTCCAGTGCTTTGCTGGCGAGGTTCGTCCTCGTCTTCGCTTGGTGTTTCCCTCCCCTTGTGTTCGACGTTGAGCTTACCGGCCTGCTTGAAGACCCAACATTCTCTGTGGGTGTGATTTGCAGGTTTATCCGGGGTGCCATGAATCTTACATAATTTGTCTAGAATCTTATTTAGGCTGGACGATCCATCTCTGCTGCCTTTGAAAGGCTTTTTCCACTGACCTGGTCGAGAGCCCTAGAATCCAGTGTTTACCGCCGTATTATCTGGGCTATCTTCTTTATTTCGACGTTTTCTTTTACTGCGTCGTGGTTTTCCATTGCCATCCCTGACTTCGGATGTGCTTGGGTCGTTGGTGCTACTGCGGGCTAACCAGCTATCTTCGCCCGTGCAAAAGCGGGTCATGAGGCTTGTCAGGGCTGCCATTGTTCTTAATTTTTCTTGGCCGAGGTGTCTGGCGAGCCATTCATGTCGGATGCTGTGTTTGAAAGCTGCTAGGGCTTCTACGTCCGTACAGTCAACGATTTGGTTCTTCTTAGTGAGAAACCTGTTCCAAAGCTTTCGGTCTGACTCTCCGGGCTGTTGAATTACATGACTTAAATCGTCTGCATCCGGAGGTCGGACATAGGTCCCTTGAAAATTAGCCCGAAAAGCATCCTCGAGCTCCTCCCAACTTCCAATTGAGTTTTTGGGGAGGCTTTTCAGCCAGTGCCGAGCTGGTCCTTTAAGCTTGAGGGGCAAGTACTTGATGGCGTGGAGATCGTCTCCGCGAGCCATATGGATATGGAGGATAAAGTCCTCAATCCAGACCCCAGGGTCTGTGATCCCGTTGTACACCTATATGTTCACTAGTTTTAATCCTTCTGGGAATTCGTGGTCCAGCACTTCATCGGTGAAACATAGGGGGTGTGTGACACCCTTGTATTTGGATGTATCATGGCGTTCGGACGGTTGTAGTATTCGGTTTTGGTTTTGTGGCGGAGCACGCTTCCTAGATCCATAGATGGATCTAGTCATACTGGATTTTTGGCGCAAGTCCTCACGTAGATCGTATGTGGACTTATGTGTGGCCTTGTTAGTGAAAGTGCGTTATATCGACTAGAGGGGGGGGGGTTAATAGGCGATTTTTATGAAAGTCTTCAGAACATGGGAGTTTTGAAGACAAACAATAAAATTAAACCTATTACCATGCAGCGGAAGGTAGACTACACTAGGCAAACCATAGTCAAGTATTCAATGAAGTGAAAGCACAAAGACTAATAGCAGCTAGGTAGTAAGGATCAGGTAGGAAGATATTGTGAAGCCAAACAGAACACGCAGTCACTCAGTGAAGACAAATGATAGAGCAAACATACAATGACTTCACAAGGAGTAACAGTAAGTAAAGTGAAGTGAAGATGAAACCAGTGACTCGTTGAAGACAATGATTTGTTGAACCAGTTCCAGTTGCTGTGACAACTGTACGTCTGGTTGGAGCGGCTAGGTATTTAAACCTTAGGACACACAGTCCCGGACACCCAGTCCTGAACACGCAGCTCAGGACACCCAGTCCTCACCGTATTCTCCTTGAGCTAAGGTCACAAAGACCTCGCCCAATCACTCTGGTAAGTATTCAAGGTAGACTCCCAAACCTTCACAGACTTCGTTCGCTGGCAATCCACAATGTCTCTTGGATGCTCAGAACGCGATGCCTAACCGGCTGGAGGATGCACAGTCCTCAAGTGTAATAAGTCTTCAGATCACACAGACAAGAAGACTTAAGTTATGCCCAATTCTCTCTGGCTCTGGTGGTTAGGGCTTTATCCTCGCAAGGAATTCTCTCTCAAAGGCTTCGAGGTGGGTTGCTCTCAAACGACAAAAGCCGTACTTTCAATCTAAGCAGCCAACCGTTTATGGTTGTAGGGGGTGGGCTATTTATAGCCACTTGGCAACCCGACCTGATTTGTCCGAAATGACCCTGGGTCACTAAGGAACTGATACGTGTTCCAACGGCCAGATTTCAAACTCACACGGCAGATTTACTTGGGCTACAAGCAAAGCTGACTTGTCCGACTCTAGAAAAGATTCGCTCTCATAGTCTTCACTCGAAGACATGGGTTTTTGGTTTAGGCATCACTTCAGTCATTCTGACTGGTTCTCTTGGACCCCACTTAACAGTACGGTGGTTCCTATGACTCAACACAAAAGAAAGAGAACTACAAAAGATCTAAGTCTTCGAGCTCCATAGGTTTCATATCGTGTCTTCTCTTGTCATAGACTTCAATGTGAATATCTTCATATACCACCTTTGACTTCAATGTCTTCATACATTTTTAGGGGTCATCTCTCGTAGTAAAACCGAATCAATGAGGGACTTCTACCTGTGTTATCCTGCAATTCTCACAAACACATTAGTCCCTCAACTAGGTTTGTCATCAATACTCCAAAACCATCTAGGGGTGGCACTAGATGCACTTACAATCTCCCCCTTTTTGGTGATTGATGACAAACTAGTTGAAGTTTTCAACCGGGAATATAATGTATGAAATTGTAAAGGATAAGGAATTGTCTTCATAAGTTGCAAGGGCTGCCCCTGAAGATGTGCATATAAGTTAATTTGCTTTTGGAATGCAAATGCACAAGGCAGGTTGTACTTGTGGAGATCCACTTCAACTTATGATGACAATCCACTATGCATGTGAAAATATATGAAGATAATGACATGCATAATGGAAAATGGACGTCTGTAGAATGAGCTAAGTGCGGAATTTATCGTCGCACATGCGGAATTTATCTTCGCAAAACAAGGTGGCAAATAAGTAGCAGACGACCATCTAGTTTAAGTGTTACAACTCATAAGAACCAAATTTAGCAAAAACGAGAGTTGTGAGCACGAAGCAAAATATAAAGCACCCGCCCATATGGACCCGCTTGAAGACTATCAATCTCATATGCTTCTCCCCCTTTTGTCAGTAATGACCAAAAAGGTTTGAAGACATAGAGCCTCTACTCGTTACCATGAGGAGTAGGTGAAGTAGCAGGGTTGTTGGTGTTGTTTGGCGGTGCAGAAGAGCTTGGAGGTGCTGAAGGAGGTGGCGATGAAGTAGCAACGTCTTCTTCCTCAATAATTCTGGCAGTCACTGTGGCAGTAGAGGAAGAGAACTCAGAGTCTTCAAGGGATGGAGTTCCTAGCAGCACAGCCCTTCGAGGAGGTGTGGAGTCAAACTTGAATCTCTCAGTGAAGCCATCCTCTTGAAGATCAGCTTCAGAACACATCATCGAGAGCCCTTTCCATGTGCGGCGACAGGTTTCACGGGCAACGAAAGCATTCTTGGTGGCAAGATTTCGAGTGCGATTAACATCCACCAAGAGGCTTTTCATCTGACGCTTCAGCCAGTCATGATGCCTATCTTGTTTCTGATGTAGAGCCACAAGAATCTCTCGGTCGTTGAGAACACGAGTGCGCTTCTTGGGTCTTGGAGCAGTGGCACTGTCAGTGGCTTTAGTGGATGCAGGATGTGGTGCACGTGTAGTGCCAGCCAAAGGATACACATGAGAAACTGCTTCAACACCTTCAACGTTCTGAGTAAAACTCTGATGGTCTGCATTCTGAAGACTTAGAGGTTGCTTGGCAGGCTCAGAATATATGGCTTTAGTAGACATGTCCACGTCAGGCAAGAAGATCCGATGGTTGCGGGCTAAGGGCTGATACGAGATGGCGGAGTGTAGCTTGATCAGCCGCATGACCCAAGGGGCGTAGAACTTCAAACCAAACAGATCAATGCCTGATGCAGCAAGTTGGCGTATGAAGAAGTCCTGTGCATTGAAGAATTTGCCATGAAGTATATAGAAGACCAAAGTCTTCATTGCACCCTGAAGCTTGGCATTTGGAGAGTGCCCTTTGATAGGCCAGAGAGTTCGCCCGATGATGTGATAGATGGTTCTGGGCAGGTACTCAAGGTCTTCAACGAAGAACTCTGTGGGATAAGCAGCATCTTGGGGCAATGGCTTCATCATGCTTAGCATTTGACTCATATCAGGTTCTGGCCGCTGAAAGATGCTCTCAATAGCTTCAGCATGCAGCTGACAGCCTTGCTCGAAGAGATCGCCAGGAGTGGGCAAGCCAGTGAGCTCAATGATGTCAAATGCATTGGCTTCGTGATGAACGTTGCCAGTCATCCACTCCAGGACCCAAGTCTTCGGATCTCTGCTATACCCTATGATGTGAAGTGTGGCATAGAATTGTAGCAGCAGCTCTTCATTCCAATGCTCTTCATCAGTAACAAACTGCAGCAGACCCACTTGCTTGAATAGGGGTTCCTGGAGCTATTGAAGAACGTGTTGTCTGCCCTGAAGCCATTGATGTTGAAGGAGCCAGGTGCTGATGCAGGACCTGGAAACCTTGACAATCTTGGGATTGGCTTCTGGACCTGAGGCCTATGCTCAACATGATAGTTGAATTGGGGACCGACAGCAAACTCAGGAACAGAAGTGGCGGGATCAGTGGCTTCGCTGTCTTCTGAAGCTTTTGCTGGGGAGGGCTCCACATTAGCTTCGTTGTTGGTTGTGGCAGCCTCAAGATTTTCATCCTCCACTTGACTAGCTGGAGGGTCGGTCACAGGCACGTTCTCCTGGAGAACTGCTTCTTGGTGAAACAGGGGAGTGGGATCTTGTGGTACTTCATCTTCTGCGGCTGATGCAGCCGGAATGTCTTCAGCAGAGACTTGAGGCCTTGGACCTTTGCGAAGCCTGCGGAACGCAGACGACGCCTGTGGAGTTGGAGTGGGCTGGGCCTGATAGTCTTCTTCCTCTTGTGGGCGATCCGCCCATGAAGCATCCTGTGCAATTGGCGTCAGTGGACAACCAATGCTGATGAGTTCGCTGTTTTCAAACTGAGGAAGGACTGCATCATCTTCTACATTGTCATGATGACCAATGTCTTCAGCAGCGATGGGATCAGCTGCTGGAATGTCTTCAGCTTCAGGAGCCTCTGTGGAAGCAGGCTCATGAACTGTCAGTTGACGTTCTGCGTCAGGATGAAACATAGAAATGGGTTCAACTATTAAGGGCTCTGTGGGAGCAGCCCGAGCTTTCTTGGTCTTTCTCTTTTTCTTGGTGGGGGCAGTAGGAGAGGCTTCAGAGTGTTTCCTCTTCCTGGCTTCAGCCTCAGCAGTTCTTGTCTTCTTGAGCTCTAAAGCTGTTGACCGGCTTTTTGGCTTCGAGCCAGTCAGTCTAGTTGGGAAGACAATCGGAACTGCTTCTTGCCTATGTGCATCAGGTTCAGCCGTAGCAGGCTTCTTCTTCTTCTTTGCAGCCATCCTGGGGTCGATGCCAGGACGCCCAAGTGCCTTGCGCTTCTCAGCCTCATTATAGGCTTGCACACATCTGTCAGCCAGAGTCTTCATGCGCTCACGCGAACCCTAAGCTTCTGCACGCTTCTTCACAAAGGCTTCCTTGAGCTCGTGCATCATTGTCTTGAAGTTCTTCACTTCTTGCATGCTGAGCTTGGCCATATGCTTCTTGAACTGAGCCTTTTCATAGTCAATCTTCTGCTTTAGTTCAACAATGCGCTGGGCAATAGCAAGTTCTGAAGCAATGGCGCCTTGGAAGGCGACACTAAGGCCAATGGGTAGCTGCAGATCTTCAAAGCTGATGTTTGGCGTGTCAAACCACTCGTCAATGAAGTTGTGGATGATGGTGACATCAAAGAGAGGCAAATCATTGAAGATTTCTGCTTCTTCTTTGCTCTTGATGAGTTGCTCAAGAGCGTCATCTGCAAGATCTTCATCACTTGACAGATCAATGTCGTTGTTGCGCAGAATGGCAGCAGCTGTTAGCTCTTTGCTAGTGTGAGACAGAAGCATCTTGGCCTTCTGGGGCTTGGAGACGCGTGATAAGTCTTCAGACTGCACACTGTCTTCAGGAGGTGCAGTTGCCAATGGCTTCGCCCTTGAGATTTTTGGTGAAGGGGCCGGCTTTGAAGCTTTTGGCTTCTTCAATTGCTTTGGCTTCGGCACTGCAGGCGCGTCATCAGACTCAGTGTCAGCTGCAGGCTCATTCACTACAGTCCCTTGAACCAAGATGTAGGTGATGAGGCCTTCAAGGTTGGCGAAAGGACCGATGACATTGGGTTCTGCATGTCGTGTGCCATCTGCCCTTGGAGATGAGGGACCAGGGTTGAAGTCTAACCCAAAAGTCTTCTTGTTCTGCTTTGTTGAGTTCTGAGCAAACTGGAAGTTGCGCTTGAACAGATTGTCGTCACGACACCATAGCAGTGACGACGAGTGTGCATCAGCAGGCTGTGGTCCATGGACCATGCATGGATAGAAGCCTTGAGCAATGGCTTCATCTCTAGACCTGGGTAGAAGATTCTTGAATAGGATGTCTCCCCACGGTCTCTTGATGGCGTTTTTCTCAGCATACTCCTGGGTCACAAATCTGTATTTGAACCATTGTTCTTCCCAATATCTTCGAATCCATTGGATTCGGGTCTTGCGCTGACTGTAATCCTCTTCAGGATCTGTCTTGTACATTTCTGAGAGTTCATCTAGAAGATCTCTGGAGGTCTCACCATGACGCTTTCTGCCACCCTTCCTTGCTGCTTTCTCTGAAGCCATAAACTTTAACTTGAAAGGCTTCAAGACGTTCAAAGGCTTCAAAGGTTTTCGTTTGCTGGACCAACAGGAACTGGCTTCGGGAGAATTTATGTGATGCTGTAAGAATTCTGCAAATGAATGCAGACTATGAGAACCAAAGAATTCTCCCACGGACATGTACCTGTGACAGCATTAAGGTGCGAGGGAAGGAGAAGAGGTCATATGCATTCTCAGAAGATTTTGAAGATAAATCAGTTTAGAAGACATTGACCTCATCGTGCGAAGTCATTCACTCATAGATAAGAAGTTGGTTCCAGATTTGTACGAATCCATAGATCAGTACAAGTGAGGAATCTAACTACTTTGTGAAGCACAAGTGAATATACTAGGCATGTTATGAGATGCAGTATGAGAGAGATCTAGCTTGTGTGAACAGAAACTGCTTGTGGAAGAAAGTGACAAATCCATAGGATCAATGGTGCTGTAAAAAGAGGAAGTTTTATTTACCACACTAAGAACTGCTAGACGGAGTGTAAGATGAGGCCGAGCAGTTCGATCTTCTGTGCCCTAACTTGGTGACAGAGGACACCTACGGCGACGGCAGAGAGGACGATGTCCGCGGTCGGCGTGAAGACGGCGTCGGAGAGGTTGCGGCAGCGAAGCGCTTCGTCACCGGCGTCGTCGAGGGCTAGTGGTGGCGCTAGGGTTCGTGCGAGGGTGGAAGAAGAGATAATGACCGCTGTGAGTGTGTATTTATAGGTACAGGGGCGACACTGTGCTATTACTCAGGTGCCCCTGGCGATTCGCATCTGAGGAACACGTGGCCATTATGCGGAATTTTGGGGTTTGTTCCATGTCCCACGCACGCCTGGATTGTCAGGAGGTCGTTCCTACTTCTCTGGATTTCATGTGGAGGAAAGGGCATTGAAAACGGACTTAATGGTTGTCCCTGTATCTTCTGCTGACAAGGACGCAGAGAAGACATTCGACAGTTTCAATAGAATGCATATGACTTGGAGAGATAGAGTTTGAGATAGAAAGCATAGAGAGGTTAGGGTCCGATCACATTCACTTAGTTCAAAAGATTCAACACGAAGACATAGCTATAAGTGAATGCTGTAGAGGATAGAACACTAGTATATATATATATCTATAATCAACATAGTGATGATAATCATGAAAATATGTTGAGATCGAAGCCAAACCAAATGTGAAGACATTGCAAGGTAACGCCATGAGTGAAACACTTCAAAATAGAACGTTTGGTGGTGGCGTTACCCACCGTATAGGAAGTATTAGACCCAGACACGGCGCACAATTATCGTGGCGCTCCGAAGTCAAATTCCATATTAATGTATTCACACTTAGAATGTATGTCTTCATTGATTGAAGATATACATAAATTCGTGTGTTGCACATCTAAGTCATCAATATGCATAAGGGTTAGGATGTGTGCCTGATCACAGGACATTTGAGGATTCCAGGATATTTAGCTCACACCGTAACTTGCAAAACCTCTTCTCATCCAAGGGCTTGGTGAAGATATCTGCCAATTGCTCTTCAATGTTGATGTGTATGATATCAATGTCTTCCTTCACAACATGATCTCTGAGAAAGTGATGACGAATCTCAATGTGCTTTGTCTTCGAGTGCTGAACTGGGTTGTTGGCAATCTTGATGGCGCTTTCATTGTCGCAGTAAAGTGGCACTTGCTTCAGATGAATGCCATAGTCCTTGAGTGTTTGCTTCATCCATAGAAGCTGAGCGCAGCAAGATCCAGCAGCAATGTATTCAAATTCAGCAGTGGAGAGAGATACACAGTTCTGCTTCTTTGAAGACCAACATACAAGTGATCGTCCCAAAAAGTGACATGTGCCTGATGTAGACTTGCGATCAACTTTGTCACCAGCATAATCAGCATCCGAGAATCCAACCAGATCAAACTCTGAGCCCTTTGGATACCATAATCCTAGAGTTGGGGTGTGAGCCAAATTTCGAAGAATTTGCTTCACAGCTAAGTGATGCGACTCCTTTGGCGCCGCTTGAAATCAAGCACACATGCAAACACTAAGCATAATATCTGGCCTAGATGCACATAGATAAAGTAAGGAACCAATCATGGAGCGGTATACCTTTTAATCGAACTCTTTACCATTGTCGTCAGGACCCAGATGATGTTTGGCTGGCATTGGTGTTGTGAAGCCTTTGCAGTCTTGCATACCGAACTTCTTCAGGCAATCTTTGAGATACTTCTCTTGAGATATGAAGATGCCATTGCATTGTTGTTGTATTTGAAGACCAAGGAAGAACTTCAGCTCCCCCATCATGGACATCTGATATTGCTCTTGCATCATATATCCAAACTCTTCACTGTACTTCTGATTGGTGCAGCCGAAGATAATGTCATCCACATATATTTGGCACACAAACAGTTCACCATCATATGTTTTCGTGAAAAGAGTGGGATCTAGGGAACCAGGTATGAAGCCTTTTCTCTTCAGGAAGTATTTGAGTGTGTCATACCAGGCCCGAGGGGCTTGTTTGAGGCCATACAGTGCCTTGTTGAGCTTGTATACTATGTCAGGATGTTTTGGATTTTCAAAGCCAGGCGGTTGTGCAACATACACTTCTTCTTCAATCTTGCCATTGAGAAAGGCACTCTTCACATCCATTTGATATAGAAGTATGTTATGATGATTTGCGTAGGCCAGCAGTATGCGTATGGCTTCAAGTCTAGCCACATGAGCAAATGTTTCATCGAAGTCAATGCCTTCCACTTGAGTATATCCTTGAGCAACGAGACGAGCTTTGTTTCTGACAACTTGACCATGCTCATCTTGCTTGTTGCGGTATATCCATTTAGTGCCTATTATATTGTGCTTCCGTGGATCAGGACGCTTAACCAGTTCCCATACATTATTCAGCTCAAACTGTTGAAGCTCTTCTTGCATAGCTTGAATCCATTCAGGTTCCATGAAGGCTTCTTCAACTTTCTTGGGTTCTGCTATTGAGACGAATGCGAAGTGCCCACAGAAATTTGCTAGCTGAATTGCCCTTGAACGAGTGAGTGGACCAGGTGCATTGATGCTATCAATTATTCTTTCAATCTGCACTTCATTGGCAACGCGAGGATGTACTGGGCGAAGACTTTGCTCTTGCTGTTCATTGTCGTTGTTGGAAGGAATGTCTTCAGGCTGAGCATTGTCTTCAGGTTGATCAGGTGCTGAAATGATAAGTTCTTCTTCAAGATGAGCTTCAGAAGGTATAATTTCTCCAGTTCCCATTAGCTTGATTGATTCACTGGATGGAACTTCATCTAACACATTTGGCAGCTGCTCTCTTTGTGAACCATTGGTCTCATCGAACCGCACATCCACTGTTTCAACCACTTTGTAATGAAAGAGATTGAAGACTCTGTAGGAGTGCAAATCCTTTCCATATCCAAGCATAAAACTCTCATGTGCTTTTGGTGCAAATTTTGAGGTGTGATGTGGGTCCTTGATCCAGCACCTTGCGCCAAATACTCTGAAGTAACTGACATTTGGCTTCTTCCCAGTAAGGAGCTCATAAGATGTCTTGTTTAGTAGCTTGTGAAGATAAACACGATTGATTGTATGGCATGCAGTATCAATGGCTTCGGGCCAGAATTTTCTTGGGGTCTTGTATTCTTCTAGCATCGTTCTGGCCATCTCAATTAGTGTTCTTTTCTTGCGTTCGACGACGCCATTCTGCTGTGGCGTGTACGGGGCTGAGAATTCATGTGTGATGCCCAAGGTATCAAGGTATGTATCAAGGCCAGTGTTCTTGAATTCAATGCCATTGTCACTTCTGATGTGCTTTATCTTGGCGCCAAAATTGTTCATAGCTCGATTGGCGAAGCATCTGAAGACATCCTGCACTTCAGTCTTGTAAAGGATTATGTGCACCCAAGTATATCTAGAATAATCATCAACAATAAAGAAGCCATAGAGGCAAGCAGTAGTAGTAAGAGTTGAGTAATGAGTGGGACCGAAAAGATCCATGTGAAGCAGTTCGAAGGGTCGAGTTGTGGTCATGATTGTCTTCGAGGGATGTTTGGCCCTCGTCATCTTCCCTGCTTCATAGGCACCGCATAAGTGGTCTTTCTTGAACTTGACGCCCTCGATGCCTATGACATGCTTCTTCTTCGCAAGGGTGTGGAGGTTCCTCATGCCAGCATGTCCAAGCCTCCGATGCCAGAGCCAGCATTCTGAAGCCTTTGCTAGAAGACATACTGCAAGCTGTGGTCCTGCTGAGAAGTCTACCACGTACAAATCATCTTTCCGATACCCTTCAAACACTAGAGACTTGTCAGATTCCATTAGTACAAGGCAACGATATTTTCCAAACATTACAATCATGTTCAAATCGCAAAGCATTGAGACAGACATTAAGTTGAAGCCAAGGGATTCAACAAGCATGGCTTTATCCATGTGTTGATCCCTTGAGATTGCAACTCTACCTAGACCCAATACCTTACTTTTACCAGTGTCAGCAAATGTGATGTGGCTCTTGTCGGATGGACGTAAGGTTGAGTCCATAAGAAGACTTCTTTTGCCAGTCATGTGATTTGTACACCCACTGTCAATAATCCATTCTGAAGACGCTGGTGTCATACCCTATAGTGCAGTTAGGGGGATAGGCTTCACCAAGAGCATTGTGAAGCAAAAATATTTGACGAACCAGTGGGTTATGAAAGCTTAGATCTAGGTTAGGACTAATAGGGAGAGTAGCAAGCGATTCAGGTATGAAGTACATAGTAAGACCATTTGGGCATTTTATCTTGCGCCCTACAAGATGTTTAAGGTCCCCAGCAATAGCGTCAGATGATTTTGGTTTTCTGTTGGAGACCTTTCCCTGCAAAAGAGAGTTAAGCTTTCTTAGCCACCCACATCTTCAAGGGTGGCTTAGAAGCAATAAGTCTAAGTGCAGCATCTGAGAATTTTGGTTTTGAAGCCCTAGCAAACAGTCTTGCAGGCGGACAATAATACTCATAAGAATAAGCAGAATAGTTCTTGGTTTTATGAACATGGCGGTTTGATGAACCGCTCTCATATTCATATGCCTGAGTATGGTTTCCCTGCAAAACATTTGCGTTAGTGCGACTCAGATGAGTCCTCTGTCTGTATGAAGCCTTTGGACCGTATGAAGCCTTTGGTCTGAGGTTTGTCTTCTTCAAGTGAGGTGTCATGATGACATTCACAGGAAGACTCTCCAGACACCTTTTCGGAACCCAGATCTTCTTCATAGGCGGTCCATTCCTGCAGTTAGTACCAATGTACCTGGCAAATACTTCACCATTCTGATTCTTGAACAGTATATAGTTTGCATCAAAGGATTCATCAATGATAATGGGGTTAGCACAAGTGAAGCCAGATAGATTGGATAGATCTGCTGAAGGTTCCTTTGCAGCAACCCACATGGTTTTGGGGTACTGCTCAGGTTTCCAGTAAGAGCCATCTGCATTCATTTTCCTTACGAACCCTACACCCTCTTTCCTAGGGTTTCGGTTCAGAATCTGCTTTTTCAGGACATCACATAGCGTCTGATGCCATTTAAGACTTTTGTACATCCCTGTTTCAAGCAATGTCTTCAACCTAGAATTCTCATCAGCAATAGCGGTGGTATCCTCAGCAGAGGGGTTAGTTACCACATCAACAGTTGAAGATATTGCAATAGCAGTAGCAGTAGAACATTCAACAACAGAAATAGCATTATCACACTCAATGCATTTAAGACATGGTGGTTCAAATCCTTCCTGAGCGGGACTGATCTGTTTGGCACGAAGTGACTCGTTTTCCGTTTGAAGATCTTCATGAACCGCTCTCAATTTCTCAAGATCCTGCTTCCTTTGAAGATAATCATAGGAAAGCTTTTCATGAGTTGTTGAGAGAGTTTCATGACGACTTTCAAGTTCCTGATACTTAACCTGAAGATTTTTTATGTCTTCAATTAAGGATTCCGATCAAGTCATTTCAGCACCTAACAGATCATCGCTTCTGTCTAACAGGTTTTGAATATGTTCCATAGCTTTCTGTTGTTCGGTTGCAATTTTAGCAAGTGTTTTGTAGCTAGGTTTTGAACCACAATCAGAGTCATCGTCACTAGATGTTTGATAGTGAGTAGTGCGTGTGTTTACCTTGGCACCGCGTGCCATGAAGCAGTAGGTAGAAGCAGAGTAGTCCTTGTCATTTGCATCGGTGTCAGTGATGAAGTCATTGTCTTCAGTGTTGAAGATGGACTTGGCAACGTATGCTGTAGCTAGACTTGCGACGCCTGAGTCGGATTCCTCCTTAGACTCCACCTCCGCCTCCTCAGAAGCAGACTCCTCCTCTGAATCAATTTCCTTGCCAACAAACGCACGTGCCTTGCCAGATGAGCTCTTCTTGTGTGATGAAGACTTTGAGGAAGACTTGGAAGAAGACTTTGAGTATTTCTTCTTCTTCTTCTTGTCGTCAGAGTCATATTCCTTGCTCTTCTTCTTCTTTTTGTTCTCATTGTCCCACTGTGGACACTCAGAGATGAAGTGGCCAAGTTTCTTGCACTTGTGACATGTTTTCCTCTTGTAGTCATGAGCAGGAGCTTCATCATTCCTTGAACTTGATCGGGAAGACTTTCTGAAGCCTTTCTTTTTGGTGAATTTTTGGAACTTCTTGACAAGCATAGCAAGTTCCCTTCCAATGTCTTCAGGATCATCAGAACCGCTGTTAGATTCTTCTTCAGATGAGGAGACAGCTTTTGCCTTCAAGGCACGAGTTCGCCCATAGTTTGGACCGTAGATATCTCTTTTCTCTGAAAGCTGAAACTCATGTGTGTTGAGCCTCTCAAGTATGTCAGACGGATCGAGTGTCTTGAAATCAGGACGTTCTTGAATCATCAGGGCCAGGATATCAAACGAACTATCAAGTGATCTCAGCAGCGTCTTGACGACTTCGTGTTTGGTAATCTCAGTGGCGCTGAGGGCTTGAAGCTCATTTGTGATGTCAGTGAGTCGGTCAAATGTGTGCTGGACATTCTCATTGTCATTTCGCTTGAAGCGGTTGAAGAGGTTGCGAAGGACACTGATTCTCTGATGTCTCTGGGTTGATATGCCTTCATTGACCTTGGAGAGCCAGTCCCAGACTAGCTTGGATGTCTTCAAAGCACTCACACGGCCATACTGTCCTTTGGTCAGATGACCACAGATGATATTCTTGGCAGTAGAGTCTAGTTGAACGAATTTCTTGACATCAGCAGCAGTGACACCTTCTCTAGCCTTGGGAACGTCGTTCTCGACGACATACCATAGGTCAACGTCAATGTCTTCAAGATGCATGCGCATCTTATTCTTCCAGTAGGGATATTCAGTTCCATCGAAGACAGGGCACGCAGCGGAGACTTTAATTATCCCTGCAGTCGACATAGCTAAAACTCCAGGTGGTTAAACCGAATCACACAGAACAAGGGATCAGCTTGCTCTGATACCAATTGAAAGTGCGTTATATCGACTAGAGGGGGGGGGGGTGAATAGGCGATTTTTATGAAAGTCTTCAGAACATGGGAGTTTTGAAGACAAACGATAAAATTAAACCTATTACCATGCAGCGGAAGGTAGACTACACTAGGCAAACCATAGTCAAGTATTCAATGAAGTGAAAGCACAAAGACTAATAGCAGCTAGGTAGTAAGGATCAGGTAGGAAGATACTGTGAAGCCAAACAGAACACACAGTCACTCAGTGAAGACAAATGATAGAGCAAACATACAATGACTTCACAAGGAGTAACAGTAAGTAAAGTGAAGTGAAGATGAAACCAGTGACTCGTTGAAGACAATGATTTGTTGAATCAGTTCCAGTTGTTGTGACAACTGTACGTCTGGTTGGAGCGGCTAGGTATTTAAACCTTAGGACACACAATCCCGGACACCCAGTCCTGAACACGCAGCTCAGGACACCTAGTCCTCACCGTATTCTCCTTGAGCTAAGGTCACAAAGACCTCACCCAATCACTCTGGTAAGTCTTGAAGGTAGACTCCCAAACCTTCACAGACTTCGTTCACTGGCAATCCACAATGTCTCTTGGATGCTCAAAACGCGACGCCTAACCGGCTGGAGGATGCACAGTCCTCAAGTGTAATAAGTCTTCAGATCACACAGACAAGAAAACTTAAGTGATGCCCAATTCTCTCTGGCTCTGGTGGTTAGGGCTTTATCGTCGCAAGGAATTCTCTCTCAAAGGCTTCGAGGTGGGTTGCTCTCAAACGACAAAAGCCGTACTTTCAATCTGAGCAGCCAACCGTTTATGGTTGTAGGGGGTGGGCTATTTATAGCCACTTGGCAACCCGACCTGATTTGTCCGAAATGACCATGGGTCACTAAGGAACTGACACGTGTTCCAACGGTCAGATTTCAAACTCACACGACAACTTTACTTGGGCTACAAGCAAAGCTGACTTGTCCGACTCTGGACAAGATTCGCTCTCATAGTCTTCACTCGAAGACATGGGTTTTTGGTTTAGGCATCACTTCAGTCATTCTGACTGGTTCTCTTGGACCCCACTTAACAGTACGGTGGTTCCTATGACTCAACACAAAAGAAAGAGAACTACGAAAGATCTAAGTCTTCGAGCTCCATAGGCTTCATATCGTGTCTTCTCTTGTCATAGTCTTTAATGTGAATATCTTCATATACCACATTTGACTTCAATGTCTTCATACATTTTTAGGGGTCATCTCTGGTAGTAAAACCGAATCAATGAGGGACTTCTACCTGTGTTATCCTGCAATTCTCAAAAACACATTAGTCCCTCAACTAGGTTTGTCATCAATACTCCAAAACCAACTAGGGGTGGCACTAGATGCACTTACAATCTCCCCCTTTTTGGTGATTGATGACAAACTAGTTGAAGTTTTCAACGGGGAATATAATCTGTGAAATTGTAAAGGATAAGGAATTGTCTTCATAAGTTGCAAGGGCTCCCCCTGAAGATGTGCATATAAGTTAATTTGCTTTTGGAATGCAAATGCACATGGCAGGTTGTACTTGTGGAGATCCACTTCAACTTATGATGACAATCCACTATGCATGTGAAACTATATGAAGATAATGAAATGCATAATGAAAAATGGACGTCTGCAGAATGAGCTAAGTGCGGAATTTATCGTCGCACATGCGGAATTTATCTTCGCAAAACAAGGCGGCAAATAAGTAGCAGACGACCATCTAGTTTAAGTGTTACAACTCATAAGAACCAAATGTAGCAAAAATGAGAGTTGTGAGCACGAAGCAAAATATAAAGCACCCGCCCATATGGACCCGCTTGAAGACTATCAATCTCATATGCTTCTCCCCCTTTTGTCAGTAATGACCAAAAAGGTTTGAAGACATAGAGCCTCTACTCGTTCCCATGAGGAGTAGGTGAAGTAGCAGGGTTGTTGGTGTTGTTTGGCGGTGCAGAAGAGCTTGGAGGTGCTGAAGGAGGTGGCGATGAAGTAGCATCATCTTCTTCCTCAATAATTCTGGCAGTCACTATGGCAGCAGAGGAAGAGAACTCAGAGTCTTCAAGGGATGGAGTTCCTAGCAGCACAACCCTTCAAGGAGGTGTGGAGTCAAACTTGAATCTCTCAGTGAAGCCATACTCTTGAAGATCAGCTTCAGAACACATCATCGAGAGCCCTTTCCATGTGCGGCGACAGGTTTCATGGGTAACGAAAGCATTCTTGGTGGCAAGATTTCGAGTGCGATTAACATCCACCAAGAGGCTTTTCATCTGACGCTTCAGCCAGTCATGATGCCTATCCTGTTTCTGATGTAGAGCCACAAGAAGCTCTCGATCGTTGAGAACACGAGTGCGCTTCTTGGGTCTTGGAGTAGTGGCACTGTCAGTGGCTCCAGTGGATGCAGGATGTGGTGCACATGTAGTGCCAGCCAAAGGATACACACAAGAAACTGCTTCAACGCCTTCAACGTTCTGAGTAAAACTTTGATGGTCTGCATTCTGAAGACTTAGAGGTTGCTTGGCAGGCTCAGAATATATGGCTTCAGTAGACATGTCCACGCCAGGCAAGAAGATCCGATGGTTGCGGGCTGAGGGTTGATACGAGATGGCGGAGTGTAACTTGATCAGCCGCATGACCCAAGGGGCGTAGAACTTCAAACCAAACAGATCAATGCCTGATGCAGCAAGTTGGCGTATGAAGAAGTCCTGTGCATTGAAGCATTTGCCATGAAGTATATAGAAGACCAAAGTCTTCATTGCACCCCGAAGCTTGGCATTTGGAGAGTGCCCTTTGATAGGCCAGAGAATTCGCCTGATGATGTGATAGATGGTTCTAGGCAGGTACTCAAGGTCTTCAACGAAGAACTCTGTGGGATAAGCAGCATCTTGGGGCAATGGCTTCATCATGCTGAGCATTTGACTCATATCAGGTTCTGGCTGCTGAAAGATGCTCTCAATAGCTTCAGCATGTAGCTGATAGCCTTGCTCGAAGAGATCGCCAGGAGTGGGCAAGCCAGTGAGATCAATGATGTCAAATGCATTGGCTTCATGATGAACATTGCCAGTCATCCACTCCAGGACCCAAGTCTTCGGATCTCTGCTATACCCTTTTATATGAAGTGTGGCATAGAATTGTAGCAGCAACTCTTCATTCCAATGCTCTTCATCAGTAACAAACTGCAGCAGACCCACTTGCTTGAAGCAATCCAACACTTCTTCTAGACAGGGCAGACCAGCTATAGCTTCAACGTCAAGGCGCTTGTGTGGGAAGATGCGACCTTGGTTGTAAAGAATGCAAGAGTAGTAGCTTCGCTGAGGATAGCTCCAGAACCGATCAGATGATATCCTTTCCCTTGAATAGGGGTTCCTGGAGCTATTGAAGAACGTGTTGTCTGCCCTGAAGCCATTGATGTTGAAGGAGCCAGGTGCTGATGCAGGACCTGGAAACCTTGGCAGTCTTGGGATTGGCTTCTGGACCTGAGGCCTATGCTCAACATGATAGTTGAATTGGGGACTGGCAGCAGACTCAGGAACATAAGTGGCGGGATCAGTGGCTTCGCTGTCTTCTGAAGCTTTTGCTAGGGAGGGCTCCACATTAGCTTCGTTGTTGGTTGTGGCAGCCTCAAGATTTTCATCCTCCACTTGACTAGCTGGAGGGTCGGTCACAGGCACGTTCTCCTGGAGAACTGCTTCTTGGTGGAACAGAGGAGTGGGATCTTGTGGTACTTCTTCTGTGCGGGCTGGTCGAACAGGGGAGTGTGATCTCGCGGTCACAAGGTGGTTGATCCGGCCGGTTGGCCGTTTTATTTTCCGGCTGTGCGGGCTCTAAGGCGTCATTGTCGAATTCAGGTAATAGCTTGCGCTTTGGATAGCTCTTTGTGTGGTAACTTCCACCATACTTTTCTTCGTTGTCGAGCACTTTGTTCCACCTGCCATTGAGCGTATTTTGTGCGTCCTTAAGCCTTTGCTTCTGCTTCTTCAAACTCCTCGCTGTGGCAATAAGCCTGCTGCGGAGGTTCTCTTGTTCCAAGTGCCTTTCCGGGATGATGTGTGCATCTTCGTCCGGACTATTTTCCTCCCCAGAGGGGGGTTGATGAGGTTTATCCGTGGCGTCGCCATGTTCGGACATCGGATCCGTACTATGTTCGCCGTTTGCAGTTTCATCGTGCTCTGTCGCTAGGTCAATGTGCTCGTTGTTTCCTCTGGATTCGACTGGAGTGTTATTTTCTCTTGCGCTGTTATCGCTGTTTTTGCCAAGGCGGGATTTGGGGCGGCACCTATGCCGACGATTTGTTTGCTTCTTGGAGGGCTCATCCTCCGCTGTCTTGTCGCCATTGTCTTCTTTAGGTGTATCCACCATGTATATGTCATGTGATGAAGTGGCTGTCCAGCGCTCTGTGGGCACTGGTTCCTGCTCCTCTCCTGCATCGTCGTCCATGCCGTCGATGTCTTTGGATTCGAAATCGAGCATGTCGGTTAAATCGTCGACAGTGGCTACAAGGTGGGTGGTGGGTGGGAAACGAATTTCTTCGTCGTCCACATCCCTTCCTAGCCAGACATAGTTCGGCCAAGGTTCTCCTGACAAGGAGAGAGACCTTAATGAATTTAGCACATTGCCGAAAGGCGAGTGCTGAAAGATATCCACGAAGGTGAACTCCATGATCGGTGCCCAATCGGATTTGATAGGCATGGACGCAGGCGGATCGGAGTCCGTGGTCGGGGATGAATCCAGTGGTTCGGCAATACGGCTCTCGTAAGGGGTGAAGTCAGTATTCGTCTCTATCGCCACTAAGAGTGCGGCCTCCATGGCGGGGTCTATCCACCCGTCCTCGGATGGCGCACTTTGCTCCGGATTAAGGGCCGGAGTAGTTGTAGATGCAATCTCCCGAACACTGTCCGACGGCAGAGTTACGTCATGCTCGTCGTGATTGTGTGGTGCACCTGGCATGGGCTCGAATCCGTCGAAGATCAAGTCTCCACGGATATCGGCAGTGTAGTTTAAGTTTCCGAACCTGACCTGATCGCCAGGGCCATACCTTTCGATCTGCTCCAGATGGCCAAGCGAGTTGGCCCGCAGTGCGAAGCCGCCGAATACGAAGATCTTTCTGGGGAGGAAAACCTCACCCTGGACCACATCGTTACCGATGATCGAAGGAGCCATCAAGCCTTTACGGTGATGGCATAGTGGAACTCTCAATGAAAGCACCAATGTCGGTGTCAAAACCGGCGGATCTCGGGTAGGGGGTCCCGAACTTTGCGTCTAAGGCGGATGGTAACAGGAGGCAGGGGACACGATGTTTACCCAGGTTCGGGCCCTCTCGATGGAGGTAATACCCTACGTCCTGCTTGATTGATCTTGATGATATGAGTATTACAAGAGTTGATCTACCACGAGATCGTAGAGGCTAAACCCTAGAAGCTAGCCTATGGTATGATTGTTGTTGTCCTACGAACTAAACCCTCCAGTTTATATAGACGCCAGAGGGGGCTATGGTTACACAGAGTCGGTTACAAGGGAGGAGATCTACATATCCGTATTGCCAAGCTTGCCTTCCATGGCAAGGAAAGTCCCATCCGGACACGGGACGAAGTCTTCAACCTTGTATCTTCATAGTCCAATAGTCTGACCAAAGGATATAGTTTGGCTGTCCGGAGACCCCCTAATCCAGGACTCCCTCAATATACTTCTCCTGTTTTCCTGGCTTATTAACAAGATCAGTACTGACAACACAAGGGGTCATATCACACTGGCCGGTCGATGCGGTTGTACCTATTATGCGGTGGGGACGTCGGCTCCTCCTTCACGCCGTGTTCGATTTGGACACCGCTATTATGCGCGCAGGGGGGAGGCAGGATGCTTCTGCTTCACGCGCTACCATGACCTGCAGGTGCGGAGAACCACGAGGAGACAAAGAGGTGCGGATCGGGGCAGGGCGGAGAGGAGAGGATGTGAGGTGTGAGGTGGATAGAGCTAGAGCCGTGCTTAAATAGATGCGGCCTGGTGAAAAGGGAGGGTGTTGGAGATATGCCCTAGAGGCAATCATGTATGATGATATTTCCTATGTATTTATGAATAAAGATAGTCCTTAGACATTATCAATAATGTGTATCAGCAAGTACGTGACTTGTTTGTGGGATTATGCATTGTATGATGACTGTCCTAAAAGGTCCCTAGTCGAAAGGGCTGTGTGGAAGCGCAGCCGACTAGACCAGCATATGGCACAGTCAATGGCTTGGTCTCACTAGCCATGGAGCATTGGATGCTAAACGGATAATATGGACTCGGAAGGATCTGGTCGGATTCGCCGTAGTTGGATCCGAGTTGAGATAAGGTCCGAGTCGAACAGACCTAACTATGAGACGCAGCGATATGTCATCTGTAAGTCGCTAGTACAACATACGTTCTATGTCCTAAGACCTGAGCTGGCTCATGTACTCGGGATGGTGAGAGACTTGCTTTGGGCCAACCAACGCTACTCCGTGACTGGGTAGTTACAAAGGTAGGTTTCGGGCTTGTCCAGACCCATGCTGCGAGACATGGTCAAGGAAGATGGGATTTTCCCCTCCGATCAGGAGAGATATACTCTGGGCCCCTCATGTAATCCGACCAGGATAAGCATGGCCATGCAACAAGGATGATGAGATAATCTAGTTTGTGGTCAGCATCACTGGAACGAGAAAGAGTCCGGGCTAGCACAAGGATGACAGACTCGCCTTGAGTCCGACAACATATATCGTGTGGCAAAAGGAATGGAAGTATGATGTACAGGTTCGCCTAACTAGCTTCATAGTCTGCTTGGTGTTCGGCATGCCTTGCTAGGGGCCGCTGCCAACCGTGCAATTCAGAGGTGATCCGAACTGTGACCAAGCCGGCTTGAACCTAAGGGGTCGCGCGCTTAAGGGAAGGAATCTACAAGGTCGGATCCGAGGACACTGGTCGGATGTGATCCGAGCTGTATTCGGATTGTGGCCGAGTAGACTTATGGGCTTTAGGGTACGTGCGAGGCCCAAGTGTTGAGCCCGCGACGGACGCCTATATAAAGTGGGGTGCGGCACACTCATGCGATTGATCGCTTCGGCGCTGTCACTATGGTTTGCATGTGTTGCGAATATACACCTCCACTCGCCACCGGTTGTGTGATCGAACCTAGCAGTCCGCCGCATGATGTTCTGATGACCCACTAGTATAGGGGATCTATCATAGTCCTTCCGATAAGTAAGAGTGTCGAACCCAACGAGGAGCAGAAGGAAATGATAAGCGCTTTCCAGCAAGGTATTCTCTGCAAGTACTGAAATAAGTGGTATCAGATAGTTTTGTGATAGGATAATTTGTGACGTGCAACAAGTAACAAAATTAAATAAAGTGCAGCAAGGTGGCCCAATCCTTTTTGTAGCAAAGGACAAGCCTGGACAAACTCTTATATAGAGAAAAGCGCTCCCGAGGACACATGAGGATATCGTCAAGCTAGTTTTTATCACGTTCGTATGATTCGCGTTCAGTACTTTGATAATTTGGTATGTGGGTGATGACGACGGCGATGATCCCCCCCGGAGCGAAGTTTCCCCGGCAGAACAGCTCCGCCAGAGCCCTAGATTGGTTCCGCCTTGTGGTTGCGGAGTTTCATCCGAGAAGATGGCTTATGATTTTTTCCTCATTGAAAGACTTCATATAGCAGAAGATGGACATCAGAGGGCCACGGGGGGGCCCACGAGGTAGGGGGTGCGCCCAGGGGGGTAGGGCGCACCGCCACCCTCGCGGGCAGGGTGTGGCCCCCCTGGTGAACTTCTTGCGCTGAGTATTTTTTATATATTCTAAAAACGTCTTCCGTGAAGTTTCAAGATTTTTGGAGCTGTGCAGAATAGGTCTCTAATATTTGCTCCTTTTCCAGCCCAGAATCCCAGCTGGCATTCTCCCGCTTTATGTAAACCTTGTAAAATAAGAGAGAATAGGCATAAGTATTGTGACATAATGTGTAATAATAGCCCATAATGCAATAAATATCGATATAAAAGCATGATGCAAAATGGACGTATCAACTCCCCCAAGCTTAGACCTCGCTTGCCCTCAAGTGAAAGCCGAAATCAAAAAATATGTCCACATGTTTAGAGATAGAGGTGTCGATAAAAATAAATTTACGGACATGAGGGCATCATGATCATTCTTAGAACAACAACTTATATAATTCTTGTCATATAATCTCTTATGCTAGAGTATTAATTCAATCACAATTTCAAGTATGAATCGTAAACTTCATTGAAAACTAACAAACTATAATCTCAGTCATTGGAGCAATTGCAATTTATCATAACATAGGAAAGAGTCAATGTATAAGAGCTTTTCAGCAAGTCCACATACTCAAATATCATATAGTCTTTCACAATTGTTGACACTCACGCAATACTTATGGGTATGGAGTTTTAATCGGACACAGAGAAAGATATGGGCTTATAGTTTTGCCTCCCAACGTTTTACCTCAAGGGTAATGTCAACAATAATAGTTCATGAAAACTGACATCCAATTAGCCATATATACCAGGATCTTTCCAACATACCGTGCTTGCAAAAGGATAAAATGGAAAAAGGAAGGGTGAAGATCACCATGACTCTTATGCAAGGTAGGAGATAAAAGTACAAGATAGGCCCTTCGCAGAGGAAAGCAGAGGTTGTCATGCACTTTTATGGTTGGATGCACAGAATCTTAATGCGAAAGAACGTCACTTTATATTGCCACTTGTGATATGGACCTTTATTATGCAGTCTGTCACTTTTATTTCTTCCATATCACACGATCGTATAAAGCTTATTTTCTCCCACACTAATAAGTCATACATATTTAGAGAGCAATTTTTATTGCTTGCACCGATGACAACTTACTTGGAGGATCTTACTCAATCCATAGGTAGGTATGGTGGACTCTCATGGCAAAACTGGTTTAAGGGTATTTGGAAGCACAAGTAGTATCTCTACTTGGTGCGATGAATTTGGATAGCATGAGGGGGAAAGGCAAGCTCAACCATGTTGGATGATCCATGGCAATATAATTTATCTCAGATGTAAGAAAACATAACCCATTATGTTGTCTTCCTTGTCCAACGTCAACTCTTTAGCATGTCATATTTTAATGAGTGCTCACAATCATAAAAGATGTCCAAGATAGTATATTTATATGTGAAGACCTCTCTTTCTTTATTACTTCCTATTAATTGCAACGATGACCAAAACTATTTTCGTCAACTCTCAACAACTTTTATTCATCATACTTTTTCTATGTGAGCTCATTACTCTCCATAAGATCCAAATGATTTCTTTGTTTCTTTTTATTTCTTTCTCTTTTCTTTTATTCACTTAGGATCATGGCAAAATAATCAAGCCCTTGACTCAACACTAATATTTATTATATATATAGCTCATGGACTCGATTACATAGAGGGATCATAAAGCAAAACTCAAAACTAGATCATGCCATAAACTTTATTCTACTAGATCAAAATATTATCAAAAGGATCGAACTAAGAAAAACGGTAAAGGTAAAAGTGATGGTGATACGATACGGGGGCACTCCCCCAAGCTTGGCAGTTGCCAAGGGGGGTGCCCATACCAGATACTCAATTCTTCTTTGTTGGTGGAGAAGGTGATGGTTTTGTTGATGGCGTAGGCTTGTCGTCCTTCTTCCAAGGCATAGGATCACCATCATAGAAGGATGATTGGGTCTCCTGAAACCTCAAATCTGCAGCCAAACTCATCCTCTTGAATCTATACTCATACTCACAGTTTTGATTTTGCAGGTCATAGATCTGGGCTTGGAGGTGCTCGTTTTTCTCATGAAGCTTGAAGATGCCTCCCCAATGTCCTTGACGTCCAGCTTGTGGTTGTTGGTGAACTCCATGATCATAATGTGATTGGAATCGAGTCCACGCTCCACCATCTCCTAACACTTGAAAACTTCTTGCTCCAATGCCTCGAGCCTTGCCTCCGTGCTTCCGGTCTTCCTTGGTCCCTCAGCACCGCGGATGTGCAACAACCCCTCACGCATCTCAATGGTTTGAGGGTGTTGCAACACTTATGCAAGGTAGGGGTTGATGACCTTCTCGAAGAACTGGTCCTTGGGGGCGCTTGAAGACGACATGACGACCTAGATCTGTCAGAAAAATAGCTCGAAACAAAAACAGGACATTTTTGCGTGATACGGGAGTCAAAACCCCCGGGAGATTATATAATGAATTTTTACCGACCAAAATACATGTCATGTACGAAAACGGAGTCCGGAGAGCACACGAGGTGCCCACGAGGTAGGGGGCGCGCCCAAGGTGGTAGGGCACGCCCTCCACCCTCGTGGAGCCCTCGTGTCCTTCCCGGACTGCTTCTTATTTTTCTATTTTTCTAAATAATCCAAAACGGAGAAATATTGCCTTAAAAACTGTTTTGGAGTGGGTTTACTTACCGTACCACATACCTATTCCTTATCGGAGTCTGAAACATTCCGGAAAGTGTCCCTTATGTATTCCTCTGGGGTTACAGTTTCAATAACATTGGTTTCAACATTTATGGGATTACTGAGATATAATGTTTGATTCTTTGACCGTTCACGACCTTCGAATTTGTGCCTTCGAAGTTGTTGATTTTTATGGCACCGGAATGATAGACCTCCTCGATAACGTAAGGACCTTCCCATTTAGAGAGAATTTTTCCTGCAAAAATCTTAAATGAGAGTTGTATAGAAATACATAATCACCTACATTAAACTCACGCTTTTGTATCCTTTTATCATGCCATCTTTTAACTTTTTCTTTAAACAACTTGGCATTTTCATAGGCTTGGGTTCTCCATTCATCGAGTGAGTTAATATCAAATAACCTCTTCTCACCGGCAAGTTTAAAATCATAGTTGAGCTCTTTAATAGCCCAATATGCCTTGTGTTCTAGTTCAAGAGGTAAGTGACATGCTTTTCCATAAACCATTTTATACGAAGACATACCCATAGGATTTTTATATGCAGTTCTATAGGCCCATAGTGCATCATCAAGTTTATTGGACCAATTCTTTCTAGATCTATTAACAGTCTTTTGCAAAATTAATTTGAGCTCTCTATTACTCAATTCTACTTGACCACTAGACTGAGGGTGATAAGGGGCTGCAATTCTATGATTAACATCATACTTAGCAAGCATTTTACGGAAAGCACCATGAATAAAGTGTGAACCACCATCAGTCATTAAATATCTAGGGACTCCAAATCTTGGAAAAAGAACTTCTTTAAGCATTTTAATAGAAGTGTTATGATCAGCACTACTAGTTGGAATAGCTTCTACCCACTTAGTAACGTAATCAACAACAACTAAAATATGTGTATATCCATTAGAGGAAGGAAAATGTCCCATATAGTGAAAGCCCCAAACATCAAATGGTTCAATAATGAGAGAATAGTTCATAGGCATTTCTTGACATCTACTAATATTACCTCTTCGACATTCATCACAAGATAAGACAAACTTACGGGCATCTTTGAAGAGAGTAGGCCAATAAAAACCAGATTGCAATACCTTATGTGTAGTTCTATCTCCAGCATGGTGTCCTCCATAAGCTTCGGAGTGACACTTGCGTAGGATCTGTTCCTGTTCATGCTCAGCTACACAACGTCTAATAACACCATCCACTCCTTCTTTATAAAGATGTGGGTCATCCCAAAAGTAATGCCTCAAATCATAGAAGAACTTTTTCTTTTGCTGGTATGTGAAACTAGGTAGTATAAACTTAGCAACAATGTAATTAGCATAATCAGCATACCATGGAGCAGTATGGGAAGCGTTTATGACATTTAGTTGCTCATCAGGAAAGCTATCATCAATAGGTAGTGGGTCATCAAGCACATTTTCGAACCTAGACAAGTTGTCTGCAACGGGGTTCTCAGCTCCCTTTGTATCAACAATATGTAAGTCAAATTCTTGTAGCAAGAGAACCCATCTAATAAGTCTAGGTTTAGCATCTTTCTTTTCCATAAGATATTTAATAGCAGCATGATCAATGTGAATAGTTACTTTAGAATCAACAATATAAGGTCTGAACTTATCACAAGCAAATACAACTGCTAAGAATTCTTTATCAGTAGTAGCATAATTTCTTTGAGCATTGTCTAGGGTGTTACTAATAACGTTTAATTTCTTATCAACTCTTTGCCCTAGAACAGCACCTACAGCATAATCACTAGCATCACACATAATTTCAAAGGGTAAATTCCAACCAGGTGGCTAAACAATAGGTGCAAAGATCAATGCTTTCTTAAGTATTTCAAATGCTTCTACACAATCATCATCAAAGACAAATGGTATATCTTTTTGTAATAAATTAGTCAGAGGCTGAGAAATTTTTGAGAAGTCCTTAATGAACCTCCTATAAAATCCAGCGTGACCAAGGAAACTTCTTATACCTTTGATGTCCTTGGGACATGGCATCTTTTCAATAGCATCAACCTTGGCTTTATCAACCTCAATACCTCTTTCAGAAACTTTATGCCCCAAGACAATACCTTCATTAACCATAAAGTGGCACTTTTCCCAATTCAAGACAAGATTAGTTTCTTCACATCTTTGCAAAACTCGATCAAGGTTGCTCAAGCAATCATGAAAAGAATATCCATAGATAGAGAAATCGTCCATGAAAACCTCACATATCTTTTCACAAAAGTCAGAGAATATAGCCATCATGCATCTTTGAAAGGTAGCAGGTGCATTACATAAACCAAAAGGCATACGTCTATAAGCAAAAGTACCAAAAGGGCAAGTAAAAGTAGTCTTTGATTGATCTTTGGCTGACACAGGTATTTGAGAGAAACCAGAATAACCATCTAGAAAGCAAAAATGTGTATGTTTGGATAATCTTTTTAGCATTTGATCGATAAAAATGTAAGGGGTAATGATCCTTTTTAGTGGCCTTATTTAATTTGCGGAAATCAATTACCATCCTATAACCTGTAATAATTCTTTGAGGAATCAATTCATATTTATCATTAAGAACGACAGTAATACCTCCCTTCTTAGGGACACAATGGACGGGACTTACCCACTGATTATCAGCAACGGGATAGATTATACATGCCTCAAGGAGCTTTAGTATTTCCTTTCTTACCACTTCTTTAATTTTAGGATTCACCCACCGTTGATGATCACGAACTGGTTTAGCATCTTCTTCCAAATTTATTTTATGTTGACATAGAGTGGGACTAATGCCCTTAAGATCATCAAGAGTATACCCAATAGCAGCACGATGCTTCTTCAGAGTTTTCAATAATCTCTCTTCCTCATGCTCTGAAAGGTTAGCACTAATAATAACATGATATATCTTTTTTCTCATCAAGATAAGCATATTTAAGAGTATCAGGAAACAGTTTAAGCTCAAACACGGGATCACCCTTGGGTGGAGGAGGATCCCCTAGAATTTCAACAGGCAAATTGTGTTTCAGAATAGGTTCCTGTTTAAAGAATACTTCATCTATTTCCCTTCTTTCATTCATAAACATATCATTTTCATGGTCTAGCAAATATTGTTCTAAAGGATCACTAGGAGGTACGGCAATAGAAGCAAGACCAATAATTTCATCCTTACTAGGTAATTCTTCTTCACGGTGTTGTCTACTAAATTTAGAGAAATTAAATTCATGAGACATATCATCTAAACCGATAGTAACAACATCCTTTTTGCAATCTATCTTAGCATTAACAGTGTTTAAGAAGGGTCTACCAAATATAATGGGACAAAAGCTATCTTGTGGGGAACCAAGAACAAGAAAATCAGCAGGATATTTAGTTTTCCCACACAAGTCTTCAACATCTCTAACAATTCCCATTGGTGAAATAGTATCTCTATTGGCAAGTTTAATTGTGACATCAATATCTTGTAACTCAATAGGTGCAATATCATGCATAATTTCTCTATATAGGCTAATAGGTATTGCACTAGCACTGGCACCCATATCACATAAGCCATGATAATAATGATCTCCTATTTTAATAGAAATAACAGGCATGCCTACCACAGGTCTAGGTTTATCTTTAGCACAAGGTTTAGCAATTCTAGCAGTTTCATCATAGAAATAGATAACATGCCCATCAATATTATCAGTCAAGAGATCTTTAACAATAGCAATATCAGGTTCAACTTTAATTTGCTCAGAAGGTGTATAAGTTTTAATATTGCTTTTACGAACCACAGTTGAAGCTTTAGCATGATCCTTTATCCTGACAGGGAAAGGTGGTTTCTCAACATAATAAGTAGGAACAATAGGATCATTATAAGTGATAGTATTTTCTTCAACTTTAATAGGTGCATCTACTTTTACTTCTATGGGAGGATGATATTTAAACCAGTTCTCCTTGGGGAGATCAACATAAGTAGCAAAAGATGCACAAAAGAAGCTACTATCTCAGAGTCAAGTCCATATTTACTTCTAAATTTACGGAAAACATCGGTATCCATAAAAGATTTAACACAATCAAACCTAGGTGTCGGTGTCAAAACTGATGGATCTCGGGTCGGGGGTCCCGAACTGTGCGTCTAGGCCGGATGGTAACAGGGGACAAGGTACACGAAGTTTTACCCAGGTTCGGGCCCTCTCGATGGAGGTAAAACCCTACGTCCTGCTTGATTAATATTGATGATATGGGTAGTACAAGAGTAGATCTACCAGGAGATCGAGGAGGCTAAACCCTAGAAGCTAGCCTATGGTATGATTTTTGTTGTCTATGTTGTCCTACGGACTAAAACCCTTCGGTTTATATAGACACCGGATAGGGTTAGGGTTACATAGAGTCGGTTACAATGGTAGGAGATCTAAATATTCGTATCGCCAAGCTTGCCTTCCACGCAAAGGAAAGTCCCTTCCGTACACGGGACGGAGTCTTCAACTTTGTATCTTCATAGTCCAGGAGTCCGACTGAAGGTATAGTCCAGCTATCCGAACACCCCCTAATCCAGGACTCCCTCAGTAGCCCCTGAACCAGGCTTCAATGACGACGAGTCCGACGCACAGATTGTCTTCGGCATTGCAAGGCGGGTTCCTCCTCCAAGTACTTCATAGAAGATTTTGAACACAAAGATAGTGTCCGGCTCTGCAAAATAAGTTTCCACATATTGCCATAGAGAGAATAATATTTACACCAATCTAAGCTGCTGACGTATTCCGTAGCGTGTCACACCACGACCAAGCCTTTGTTCGAGTCGTTCCATTATCCCACCTCAGCACGTTATGCGAGGCGGTTTCCTTGGCACGTCTTCTTAAAGCAGAGTTCGTGTCCCCTTATTCTGGGATTCTCATCAATACGGGCGTGGGTAACCCAACCGAGCCATTGATTATGGCGCTTGGGAGATAAGCGAGTTTTACCAGGCTGGTGGGGACACGTAGTTGCGTCCACCCATACAAGGGGATAAGGATCCACCTTTTCACCTACGCCTTCTTCCTCCCTTGCTTATCCATTCTCGCGCACTTGAGCTCCAGCGCCCAAGTCTGCACTCCCCACCTCAACCTTCTCCAGCCATGTCCGGAGCGGGAGACAAGTGGATGGCCTCCTCCGTTATGGAGGGGCACAT
Organism: Triticum dicoccoides; assembly: GCF_002162155.2. Lineage (NCBI taxonomy): Eukaryota > Viridiplantae > Streptophyta > Magnoliopsida > Poales > Poaceae > Triticum > Triticum dicoccoides. The sequence continues at coordinate 605,632,562 of NC_041392.1, read as the reverse complement.
CAAAAAACTAAGGAAGGCCGGATACCTGTCTAACGACATTGCGCACCGGCTTCCCAAAGAGGGGCAGCTCATCCCCACCCCTAGGCCCCATGAGAGAGTGGTGTTCCTCCCCCATTTCCTCCGCGGACTGGGTTTCCCTCTCCACCCATTTATCCGGGGGCTCATGTTCTTCTATGGCCTGGATCTCCACGATTTGGCCCCGAATTTTGTCCTCAACATCTCGGCGTTTATTGTCGTGTCCGAGGCTTTCCTCCATATCCGCCCCCATTTCGGCCTATGGCTCAAGACTTTCAACGTCAAGCCGAAGGTGGTGCGCGGCAACCAGGCGGAGTGTGGAGGCGCCATGGTGGGCAAGATGCCCAACGTCTTATGGCTCGAGGGCTCCTTTGTGGAGACCCTGAAGGGGTGGCAATCGGGGTGGTTTTACATCACCGAGACGCGCGACCCTAAGTGGGTCGCAGCCCCTGAGTTCTGGTCCGGACCCCCAACACGGCTCACGTCCTGGAAAGAGACGGGCCTGTTGTGGGGCAGCAAAAAGGAGGTGACCGGACTGCAAACATGCATCCAATCCCTGGTGGACATGTAGCTCAGGCTCGTCAACATAGTCCAGGTTATGCTCATCCGCCTAAGCCTCCCGTGTCAACAACGGGCCTTCAATCTGTGGGAGTTCAATCCGGTGCAGCACCGAACTCTGAGCAGGCTCTTCGACACGATGTACGAAGATGCCTGGAAGGTGCTTTTCAAGGGCGCCGAGGCTCCCGCATCCGCTACCGAGGATCGCGGATTCAGCGCGCAGCGTCACGCTAGCGTGGTAAGTTCTTTGTACCTTTTACAGGGCACTAGTTTTTCATAGTTTAACTCTGTGCGGGATCTAAGCTCCCTTACCTTTGACAGGATTGGCAGGCGAAGTCCGGACGGATCGAATGTCCGGCACCTTTGCCCGAAGACCCAGCCGATGCCCACTTGGCGAAGCTGCTGGTTTTGGCACCCTATGTGGTGCCGGAGAAGAAGGTCAAGAAGAAGGCCACGGGGACTCGAAAGAGTGCCCGACGCCCGAAGGTGTCGGATTCACAATCCGATGAATCCAAGACGCACTCCTCCCATGAAGACGAGGAGGAGGAAGAAGAGACCCCTCCCCCTCCAGCGGGGGAAGGGAAGAAAAGGAAGGCCGCCCCAATTGGGGAGGCCGAAGGGTCCAAGAAGGGGAAAACCCTTCCTCCGGACTACTCCACCGATGCCAACGACGGCGGAGAGGAGTGGGCGCCCAGGGCCAAGCCTCTGGCCAAATCATAAGTATCCGGATACCAGAGTAATTCATAGTATTCGTTTATTGCACAGCTTTCCCTTATGTCGAATATGTTTATGCAGCCTACCCAAAGACCGTCTCGACGCGTCGTCGAGCGGCTCACTGGACTCGTTGGATGTGAACTCGCTTCCGACGGCTTCCTCCCCCCGCCCTACGGACGACACCGAAGTGTTGTCCCAACAGGTTCCAATCCAGGAGTAGGTGGCCCTGGAGGTGCCGCGAGGCGACCTCCCGGACTCCAGGAGTAAAGGGGATGAGACTCCCAGGGCTCCAAGTCCGGCCCTAGGCCAGACACCGCTCCAAAACCTTAAAAGGTTCCAGAGTCCAGCGGGGGACCTCCTTCCAAGAGGAGCAAGCCCACTGTGCCGGAAACCTCCGTCCAACCGGAGGCGCTGGACAATCTGTTGGAGGCGCTCCAAGGCGCCTCCATCGACGAGGGGCACCGCACCATTATGAGTGCGGTGGTCCAGAAGGTTCAGTCCGCCAAGAGCGGACTGACAGAAGCTTGTACTAGCCTTTTAACAGGCTTTGAGGTAAGTAAAGAATGTGTAAATAATATTACCGCATAGACAGTAGCCCCTGATGCTCTGTTTGGCGTTCGGGAAGAAAAGCCGAATAGAGGATCAAATAAAATTCACAGGAGTCTAACAAAAAGGAGTCAATATGCGTGTGCAGGCTTCCCTGCTGGCGTCCACCGCACTGACTGCGGAAGTGTACACGCTAAATCAGAACCTCGAGCGGTCCGAGCAAGAGCTCGGGCGTGCCAAGAAGCAGCTCGAGGACAATGAAGGTAAGAAATACCTTG
>NC_041392.1:605616521-605630171 GCF_002162155.2 Triticum dicoccoides | reverse complement strand
TATAAATGTGCAATTGTGAAAAATGACAGGATTATCGTGGCTATTGTAGGGGCCATGTCTAAGGTGGCGACCCTTAAGCAAGCGCTGCTCGAGGCCGAGAAGATGGCGGCCACAGGTGCACCGAGCGGGAGAAGTATGATGCCGAGGTTGGCAAGGTACGGCAAGAGCTCCAGGCTCTCATGGAAAAACATGAGAGTTTGGAGCTTGACTCGAAGACGCGAGCGTCCGAGCTCGCGATGGCTATTGAAAATGCCAAGTCTGCCAAGGCCGAATCCTAGAAGACCCTCCAGGAGTTGGATGAGGTGAAGAAGATAGCGGCGGGCAAGGCATTCTTTATGCAAAGCAAACACATAAACATGAGTTACTTGTTACTTACCCAAATCCGGAGCTCTCCAGGAGCGTTTGCAGATCTTCCCCGAAGTGTGTCTGATGCCGCCGCATTCTATCGAGCCGAGGAGGGCAGCTCGACAGAGAAGGTGTTTTGGTCTCAGTATGCTGAGGCCGGACACCCCGTGCCCCTGAGCGACCAGCTGAAGCAACTGGTCGAGCTCCACAAGGCGGCTGAACAGGCCATGAGGGGCCTCATAGTTCGGCTGTGGCCTGGAGAGGCTCTGCCTGGGAGCTATTTTGGGCTAGTGCGGCGGCTGGTGGAGGCCTGTCCAAGGCTCAAAGTCATCAAGCGCTCCGTCTACATTGAAGGTGCCCATAGGGCCCTTGCCCATGCTAAGGTGCACTGGGGCAAGCTGGATGCTGAGAAGCTTGTGAAGGACAGGCCACCGCCGGGGAAGGAGCATCGCAAGCCCAAGAATTATTATAAGGATGTTTTGAAGGGTGCCCGCCTTGTGGCGGATGAATGTTCTAGGGATGTAATTTTTGAGTGAAACTTGCTCGTTTTGTCCTGTGCGCTGAAAACTTGTTCATATGCGCTAAGCAATGCTATTTGAATTTAAAATATTACCTTCTGTGCGGCTGTTTATCAATTCTGAGAGATGGCGAGTCGTCGGCTTCTGCCCCCGTGCCGCTAGTGCTGGGGTGTTCGGGGATAAACCTGAGCGCTCTTTTTCCCATGTTTGGGTCCTTCGAGGGAGGCGCTCAGCCCAATGAACAAGGCAATCGGACTATAATGCGTGAACACTCTCACTTAGCCATAGAATTCTATAATTTCAAATTTCGGCGAAGCCCCTGGTATTCGGAAGACCGAGTTCAGGGCGCTATCCACACCTTGGCCGGACAGAGCCGGCTCCTCGCCCTAAGCGGCATAAGTCTTTAAGGACTCAAAAAAAACCTCGCAAACAGCGACCAGCTCTCACTTCGTCATGACGGTCAGTTTTAGCTTTCTCCACTGAGTTGCTCGACCCAACTCAACTAGGGCACAATCGCAGTGGTTCTCCTAGTGCTACCTTAGCCGATATAGCGGAACGTAAGGCACCAAAACATAGGAGCCGGGCAAACCCAACTATTGACCCAAGACATGATTCGGAGCCGATGCATATAATGCTATAAGGTCGGGGTGCCACACTTGTTAAAGTGTTCGGACTTCTCACACCATATTGAGGGGTACTAAAGCCCCTGGCGTATTTTGGCCGTACCAATGTGTACGGGTGCAACATGTCGTTAAGGAACATATATAAAGAAAAAAGGTAATGCAAAAATAGAAGAAAGCTATGCATTGTTTATTAAAAGGGGCTGTGATCAAAGCAGAACGATACAATTAATGCGATAAGCAAAAGGTTGGACTATGTAACATGTCCGTTCCAGGGGCAAGCTGCGGAATAATATGCGAAACAGGTATACTGCTCGTGATAGAGACCACCTAGGAGTTCCGTAAGGCGGCATGGCTTGTCTGCTTCCCTGGTTCTTGCATCGTTTGTGTGGCAATTGAACTGCCGAACAGGCCTTCCGAAGAGTGGAGTCCTGAAAATAAGAGAAAATTAAAAAATCGGCAGCCCATGGTGCGGTTGAAGCCGTGTTTCGGGCGTGCCATGATGGTGCCCCTCCCCCTGTGCCCATGGTATCTCTAGAGCGTATTTATGTACGCGAAGTACTGGCGTCGCCTTTTTGTGAGGGTTGGGGTTGGGGCCGCATTGCTAAGCCTGCTCGGATCGTGCCAGGCGGTCTTGTTGTAGGTTACTCCGGGCACGCTTGACGGTGTCCGGTCGTTTAGTGGCCGGACTGGAGAACTGCCTGGAGAGGCTGCTTTGTACTTCCGCTGCAAGGGCCGCCGTGTGCTCCTCCGTTCGGAGGGAGCGTTCGGTGTTTCCATTGACCGTAATTACTCCTCGATGGCCTGGCATCTTGAGCTTAAGGTATGCGTAATGCGGTACGGCATTGAACTTAGCGAACGCGGTTCGCCTGAGCAGTGCATGATAACCACTGTGAAACAGGACTATGTCGAAGATTAACTCCTCGCTTTGGAAATTATCCGGAGATCCGAAGACCACTTCAAGTGTGACTGAGCCTGTACAATTGGCCTCTACACCCGGTATTACGCCTTTAAAGGTCGTTTTGGTGGGCTTAATCCTCGAGGGATCTATGCCCATTTTCCGCACTGTATCTTGGTAAAGCAGGTTCAGGCTGCTGCCGCCGTCCATAAGGACTCTAGTGAGATGAAATCCGTCAATAATTGGGTCTAGAACCAATGCGGCGAATCCTCCGTGACGGGTGCTAGTGGGATGGTCCCTTCGATCAAAGGTGATTGGGCAGGAGGACCATGGGTTGAACTTTGGGGCGACTGGCTCTATCGCATATACGTCCCTTAACGCGCGCTTCCTTTCCCTCTTGGGGATGTGGGTTGCGTATATCATGTTCACCGTCCGCACTTGTGGGGGAAAACCCTTCTGTCCACTGTTGTTCGGCGGCCGGGGCTCCTTGTCGTCATCGCTATGCAGCCCCTTGTCTTCATTTTCGGCATTTAACTTGCATGCCTGCTTGAACACCCAACAATCCCTATTGGTGTGATTGGCCGGCTTTTCGGGGGTGCCATGTATCTGGCATAAGCGGTCGAGTATTCGGTCCAAACTGGACGGGCCCCTAGGATTCCTTTTGAATGGCTTTTTCCGCTGACCGGATTTAGAGCCTCTGAATCCGGCATTGACTGTCGTATCCTCACCATTGTCGCCGTTAATGCGGCGCTTCTGCTTGTTGCGACGCGACCTTCCACTACTGTCCCTGGTGTCCAAATTACCAGGGTTCTTGGTCATATTGTTGCTATGAGCAAGCCAGCTGTCTTCTCCCGCGCAAAAGCGGGTCATGAGTGTCGTGAGTGCTACCATAGATTTCGGCTTTTCCTGTCCAAGGTGCCGGGCCAGCCACTCATCACGGATATTCTGCTTGAAGGCTGCTAGGAGCTTAGCGTCCGGACAGTCGACTATTTGATTTTTCTTTGTTAGGAACCGTGTCCAGAATTGCCTGGACGATTCATCTGGCTGCTGAATTACGTGACTTAGGTCATCGGCGTCTGGGGGTCGCACATAAGTGCCCTGGAAATTGTCGAGGAATGCGGCTTCCAGGTCCTCCCAACAACTGATTGATCCTGTTGGCAAGCTGTTAAGCCAATGCCGAGCTGGTCCTTTAAGCTTGAGTGGGAGGTATTTGATGGCGTGGAAATCATACCCGCGGGCCATGTGAATATGAAGGAGATAATCCTCGATCCATACCGCAGGATCTGTTGTGCCATCATATGATTTGATGTTTACGGGTTTGAAACCCTCGGGGATTTGATGATCCATTACTTCGTCTGTGAAGCATAGTGGGTGTGCGGCGCCTCTGTACTGGGCTATATCATGACGTAGCTCCAATGAGCTTTGTCTACTGTGTTCGGCCCTGCCGAATTTGTGGATGGTGTGACGGTTACCGTCTCGAGCCGTGGGGCGCCCACGCGATCCGTAGATCGATCTTGTTTGCCTTGCCTTGTCCTCCAACATATCTCGTAAGTCCGACACATATTCCCGTGCCTTGGTATGGGGTGCGGCTTGAGTGGAGGGCCGAGAGGCCTCTCTGTTGCGGCCACATCAAGTGCTTCCTCCTCTAATTGGGGTAGCAACCTGCGCTTTGGGTAGCTCTTGGAGGGGCGTTCGAGTTTATGCTCTTCGGCCGCGAGGACTTCAGTCCATCTGTCAACTAGCAAATCTTGATCAGCTTTAAGCTGTTGCTGTTTTTTCTTGAGGCTTCTTGCCGTGGCCATAATCCTGCGTTGAAAACGCTCTTTCTCGATGGGATCCTCTAGCACGACGAATTCGTCGTCGTCGAGGCTTGCCTCGTCTTCGGAGGAAGGCATATAATTATCGTCCTCGACCTGTCTGTCTGCCGCTCTCTCATGAGGGTTGGTTTCTCCATCCTCATGTGCTAAATCTTGTTGGAGGGGGTTTTCTTCGGCGCTTTCCGGAGTATTATTATCTCCCGTGCTGGAATCGTCGTATTTGTTTTGGCAGGAATTTGAGCGGCGGCGCTGACGTCGGCGCTTAGGCTGTTTCTTAGATGGGTCATCCTCCGCTGTTCCATCGCCATCTCCTTCTTTTGAGGTGTCCACCATGTATATGTCATATGACGGGGTGGCTTTCCAGGGCCTAGTAGGCGCTGGTTCTTCATCATCTCCTTCATCGGCGTCCATACCATCGATCTCTTCGGAGTCGAAGTCGAGCATGTCGGTTAAGTCGTCGACAGTGGCTACAGAGTGGGTGGGGGGTGGGCTTTGAATTTAATTCTTCACCTTTGTCGAGGTCCCAATCTTCAGATGTGCGTTTAATTCTTTCCAATAAATCCCATTTGAATTCAATAGTCTTCATCATAGAAGAGCCAGCAGAAGAAGTATCAAGCATGGTGCAATTGCTATCAGAAAGCCGGGCATAAAATTTTTGAATAATCATTTCTCTTGAGAGCTCATGATTGGGGCATGAATAGAACATTGATTTAAGCCTCCCCCAATCTTGAGCGATGCTTTCTCCTTCGCGAGGCCAAAAATTATATATATAATTGCGATCACGATGAACAAGATGCATAGGATAAAACTTCTGATGAAATTCCAATTTCAATCGTTTGTAGTTCCATGACCCCGTATCATCACATAGCCTATACCATGTCGATGCATCTCCCTTCAAAGATAAAGGGAAGACCTCCTTCTTAACAACATCTCCGGGTACACTTGCAAGCTTAAATAATCCACAAACTTCATCCACATATATTAAGTGCTCATCAGGATGCTTTGTTCCATCTCCTACAAAAGGATTAGCTAGCAGTTTTTCTATCATACCCGAAGGAATTTCAAAGCAGACATTTTCATTTTCAGTAGGTTCAGTAGGTTGAGGAGCAACTCTTTGCTCTACTAGTTGGGATGAAGATACCCCGAACAAGCCCCTCAGAGGATTACTTTCCATAGTAACAAGTGACGGTACATTTTAGCAGACTATATAAATTTTTCCTTACCAAATTCCACCTACCAAAGGCGCTTCACTCCCCGGCAACGGCGCCAGAAAAGAGTCTTGATGACCCACAAGTATAGGGGATCTATCGTAGTCCTTTCGATAAGTAAGAGTGTCGAACCCAACGAGGAGCAGAAGGAAATGATAAGCGGTTTACAGCAAGGTATTCTCTGCAAGTACTGAAATCAGTGGTAACAGATAGTTTTGTGATAGGATAATTTGTAACGAGCAACAAGTAACAAAAGTAAATAAAGTGCAGCAAGGTGGCCCAATCCTTTTTGTATGAAAGGACAAGCCTGGACAAACTCTTATATAGAGAAAAGCGCTCCCGAGGACACATGGGAATATCGGCAAGCTAGTTTTCATCATGTTCGTATGATTCGCGTTCGGTACTTTGATAATTTGGTATGTGGTTGGACTGGTGCTTGGGTACTATCCTTACTTGGGCAAGCATCCCACTTATGATTAACCTCTATTGCAAGCATCCGCAACTACAACAAAAGTATTAAGGTAAACCTAACCATAGCTTGAAACATATGGATCCAAATCAGCCCCTTACGAAGCAACGCATAAACTAGGGTTTAAGCTTCTGTCACTCTAGCAACCCATCATCTACTTATTACTTCCCAATGCCTTCCTCTAGGCCCAAATAATGGTGAAGTGTCATGTAGCCGACATTCACATGACACCACTAGAGGGATGACAACATTCATCTCATCAAAATATCGAACGAATACCAAATTCACATGACTACTAATAGCAAGACTTCTCCCATGTCCTCAGGAACAAACGTAACTACTCACAAAGCATATTCATGTTCATAATCAAAGGGGTACTAATATGCATATAGGATCTGAACATATGATCTTCCACCAATTAAACCAACTAGTATCAACTACAAGGAGTAATTAACACTACTAGCAACCTACTAGCACTAATCCCGGACTTGAAGACAAGAATTGGATACAAGAGATGAACTAGGGTTTTGAGAGGAGATGGTGCTGATGAAGATGTTGATGGAGATTTCCCTCTCCCAATGAGAGGAGCGTTGTTGATGACGATGGCGATGATTTCCCCCTCCCGGAGGGAAGTTTCCCCGGCAGAACAGCTCCGCTAGAGCCCTAGATTGGTTCCACCAAGGTTCCGCCTCGTGGCGGCGGAGTTTCGTCCGAGAAGATGGCTTATCATTTTTTCCTCATCGAAAGACTTCATATAGCAGAAGATGGACATCGGAGGGCCACCAGGGGGCCCACGAGGTAGGGGGCGCGCCCAGGGGGTAGGGCACGCCCCCACCCTTGTGGGCAGGGTGTGGCCCCCTGGTGAACTTCTTGCGCTGAGTATTTTTTATATATTCTGAAAACGTCTTCCGTGAAGTTTCAGGACTTTTGGAGCTGTGCAGAATAGGTCTCTAATATTTGCTCCTTCTCCAGCCCAGAATCCCAGCTGCCGGCATTCTCCCTCTTTATGTAAACCTTGTAAAATAAGAGAGAATAGGCATAAGTATTGTGACATAATGTGTAATAACAACCCATAATGCAATAAATATCGATATAAAAGCATGATGCAAATGGACGTATCACGTTCCTCCTGCACGTGCGGATACCGTTAGAGGCAGTGCACTTGCGCCGCTCCGGCGAACCTGTACGTGGGAACCGATGACCGGCTGTTCGAGGGAGATCGAACAAGGAGGAGACGATCCACATGGACGCGCTGCCCCAACTCTTCTTCTGCTGCACGGCACTGCGCGTCTAGTGGTAACGATCCGTGATCCAACCCCCATAGCATGTTCTTGGTTGTTCTACGCGTAGGAAATTTTTAATGTGCAGTCGACGCACCCTACCGTAGATCCCAACAATGGTATCAGATCCTCTACTATAGGATTTAGATTCAAATCGTATGCATATTAGATATGTGGAGGCGGCAGTTGAGAACTGTCGTTGTTGATAAGATCGGCTGTGTTCATGGTTGATGAGATCAACTGCACATGGGGGTCGATGTGGCTATGTTTTCTGTCAATCAGAATCGATGAGGTCGTGACACAACCTACCCCTACCAGCCAGTATCCGCCATTGGGGTTAACAGTGAAACGTGATTTCGAATCAGACTCGCGATGATCGATGAGATCGGTCAGATCAAAATATTCGGTGTGATCGGAGTTCAGATGAGATCGGGACCGCCATGTGCGTAGAGCCTTGTATTTCATACCCGACACTCAAACCGGTAGAATGCGATTCTATGCATAACTTTGTTTGCAGGTTTGATGTGACTAATATGGCTCATGTGTATGTGATGCATGTGTGTAATTTATACATGGCCTGCGTGTCATGTTTGTGAGCCGGCAGGAGCCAAAGTGTTGTCATTATATTGTATAACAACCTGCGTGTCGACTTGTGACTCTATGTAAAATTCATTACTAGTTGTAGTAGTTGGATAATAGAGATCAGGTTGGTGGCTTGGCGTCCCGGCGTGACAAACAAGATGGAGTTCCTAGATGGTCATCGGAGTCAGAGCCGACCTGGAAGAACATCCATGAAGGAGCCATACTATTTCACAATATATGTTTTATTTGTGATTGATATGCTTCTTGTTTTCTATGCATGTTAGAATGATAGAAAGATCCCTCGTTAATATCAAGAAATTTGCCATTCCCGATGTTGCACCTTTGCACGTTAAGTACGCCTAGTAGTGGGCTTATAAAATTGGGGTGCTGCTAGGTGTCCTTGAACTGAAGGGTTCGTGTCAGACGTGGACATGCACTGCATCAGGTTATCTTGACAAGGCTATCAAAATGGTTTGGGCCTTGTGGCAAAGAAGGTTGGGGCCGGGGTATGAGATACCTTCCCGACCGATAGGAGTCGTATAGAGATACGATTAGCAAGGAGTTGCTTACCGGATAGGCATGTTGTCTAGCAGTGATGCTAAAGCTCACTAGTCGCATGTGCTAGTCGGATCCTGAATCACTAAGAGTTTGCAGAGGGATGCCAACTTCAGTGAGAGTATTTATATTTAAGGCTTGAATTACTCTACATAAACACACCTGCTCAACCCAACTTTGCATTGAAATCAATTCTGGAAAAGGATAAACTAAATGGAACAAACTTTACCACCTGGTATAGAAATCTGAGAATTGTTCTCGAGCATGATAAAAAGGAACAAGTTCTAGAGGATCCACTTCCAAAGGAACCTGCCGGTAATGCTAGTGCCACAGCTAAGAATGCCTACCAGAAACTCGTTGATGAATCAACAGAGATCAGCTATCTGATGCTGGCTTGTATGGATTCTGATTTGCAACATCATTTCGAAAAAGTTGAGGCTTACGATATGATCGAAAGTCTCAAGAGCATGTTTCGGACACAGCCTAGGACCGAAAGGTTCAACATCTGGCGATCCTTGATGGATTGCAAGCTGAAGGAAGGTGATCCACTGAGACCACATGTGATCAAGATGATCGGATATGTGCAAGCTTTGGATCGTTTGGGCTTCCCACTCTTGGATGAGCTGGCTACTGATGCAGTTCTGGGTTCTCTTCCGCCCAGCTATGGGACGTTCATCTCGAACTATCATATGCATGGCATGGATAAAAAGCTCACTAAATTGCATGGGATGCTCAAAGTGGCAGAGCAGGATATTAAGAAAGGCACACATCAAGTGTTGATGGTGCAGAAATCAGCTAAGTTCAAGAAGAGTTGGTCCAAGAAAAAGACTAGGCAAAGGTCACGGAGACGGCAACCTCCGCCGCTGCGTCGAAGTCTGGACTGGACTCGAAGACCATTTGCTATCATTGCAACTAATCACTGGAAGAGGAACTGTAGCAAGTGGCTTGCAGAGCATGGCAAGAAGGCCGGAAATGCTTCTTCGGGCAAAGGTACACTTGTTGCATATGTTATAGACATTTACCTTGCTGACATACATAGCAGCTCTTGGGTATTTGATACCGGATCGGTTGTTGATATTTGCAACTCGATGCATGGGCTGGTAAGAACTAGACATGTGGCACAAGGGGAGATTGACATCAGGGTCGGCAACAAAGCAAGAGTTGCTGCGTTGGAGGTCGGCACGATGCAACTCCAGCTTGCTTCTGGATTTATTATGGAATTAAATAATTGTTATTACATTCCTACACTTAGTCGAAACATTATTTCCGCCTCATGCTTGATTAGTCAGGGTTATGAATTCAATTTAAAGGACAATGGTTGTTCGATTTATTTGAATGGGATGTTCCATGGCTATGCACCCATTGTTGATGGGCTATTTATATTGAATCTAGAACAGGAACCGGTCTATAACATGAATGTCAAGAGGCATAAGTCTAATGAGATAAATCCGACATACTTCTGGTATTGCCGGCTTGGACACATTAGTCTGAAACGCATAAATAAGCTCCATGATGATGGGCTCGTAACTTCGTCCGACTTTGGGTCATTCGAGACATGCGAATCATGCTTGCTCAGCAAGATGACTAAGTCTACTTTCGCAAAGAATTGCGAGACGGCATCCGAGCTATTGGAACTTATACATAGTGATGTGTGTGGTCCAATGAGCACAATTGCCAGAGGTGGCTATCACTACTTCGTGACTTTTATCGACGACTTGAGTAGATATGGATATATATATTTGATGAGGCACAAGTCGGAAACTTTTGAAAAGTTCAAAGAGTTTCAGAATGAGGTTGAGCATCAGCTCGGCAAGACTATAAAACTTCTACGATCTGATCCTGGAGGTGAGTACATGAGCCAGGAGTTTGATGATCATCTGAAAAGCCGAGGTATAGTACCTCAGCTCACACCTCGGGGTACGTCATAGAGAAATGGCGTATCAAAACGGAGGAATCGTACCTTGTTGGATGATGTCTACTACACAACCTTCTTCTTGTAGACATTGTTGGGCCTCCAAGTGCAGAGGTTTGTAGGACAGTAGCAAATTTCCCTCAAGTGGTATACAGATAGTAGATAAAGGTATTTGTAATCTGAAATTATAAAAACAGCAAGGCAACTAATGATAAAAGTGAGCGTAAACGGTATTGCAATGCGTTGAAACAAGGCCTAGGGTTCATACTTTCGCTAGTGTAAGTTCCCTCAACAATACTAACATAATTGGATCACATAACTATCCCTCAATATGCAACAAAGAGTCACTCCAAAGTCACTAATAGCGGAGAACAAACGAAGAGATTATGGTAGGGTACGAAACCACCTCAAAGTTATTCTTTCCAATCAATCCGTTGGGCTATTCCTATAAGCGTCACAAACAGCCCTAAAGTTCATACTAGAATAACTCCTTAAGACACAAATCAACCAAAACCCTAATGTCACCTAGATACTCCAATGTCACCTCAAGTATCCGTGGGTATGATTATACGATATGCATGACACAATCTCAGATTCATCTATTCAACCAACACAAAGGACCTCAAAGAGTGCCCCAAAGTTCTACCGGAGAATCACGACGAAAACGTGTGCCAACCCCTATGCATAGGTTCATGGGCGGAACCCACAAGTTGATCACCAAAACATACATCAAGTGAATCACGTGGTATCCCATTGTCACCACAGATACGCATGGCAAGACATACATCAAGTGTTCTCAAATCTTTAAAGACTCAATCCGATAAGATTACTTCAAAGGGGAAACTCAATTCATTACAAGAGAGTAGAAGGGGAGGAGAAACATAAGATCCAACTATAATAGCAAAGCTCGCGATACATCAAGATCGTGCCAAATCAAGAACACGAGAGAGAGAGATCAAACACATAGCTACTGGTACATACCCTCAGCCCCGAGGCAGAACTACTCCCTCCTCGTCATGGAGAGCACCGGGATGATGAAGATGGCCACCGGAGAAGGATTGCCCCCTTCGGCAGGGTGCCAGAACGGGTCTAGATTGGTGTTCGGTGGCTACGGAGGCTTCTGGCGGTGGAACTCCTGATCTAGTCTCCCCTCTGGAAGTTTTACAATACGTAGGTATATATGGGTACAAGGGTTACGTTGGTGGACCGAAGGGGGCCACGAGGCAGGGGGCGCGCCCCTACCCTCGTGAGCACCTCCTTCTTCTCCTGACGTAGGGTCCAAGTCTATCCGGTAGGTTTCCTTCCAAAAATAACTTCTCTAGTTGATTTCGTTCTGTTTTGACTTCGTTCGATATTCCTTTTCCTCGAAACACTGAAATAGGCATAAAACAACAAATCTGGGCTGGGCCTCCGGTTAATAGGTTAGTCCCAAAAATAATATAAAAGTGGAAAATAAAGCCCAATATTGCCCAAAACAGTAGATAATATAGTATGGAGCAATCAAAAATTATAGATACGTTGGAGACATATCATTGGACATGGTTCGATCTATGATGAGCAAATTGGATTTACCCTTGTCATTCTGGGGATACACTCTAGAAACTGCAGCTTTCACACTTAACAGGGTACCATCAAAATCCGTAGACAAGACACCACATGAGATGTGGACCAGGAAGAGTCCCAGTTTGTGTTTTCTAAAGGTTTGGGGTTGTGAAGCATTTGTCAAGCGACTTATGTCAGACAAGCTTACACCCAAGTCGGATAAATGCATATTCGTGGGATATCCGATGGAAACCTTGGGATATAGCTTCTACAACCGGGAAGAGAAGAAAGTTTTTGTTGCTTGGAACGGGGTTTTCCTTGATAAAGAGTTTCTCAGTCAGGAGGCCAGTGGGAGGATGGTCCTCCTCGAAGAAATTCGAGTACCACTCGGGGACGGCTCAGCGGGTGATGAGATCATACCGGAGTCAGTCAGGGAACCCGTAGTGGAAGCGGCACCGGAACCATGAAGGTCGGAAAGACTGCGCAAAGTGCGTGATGTATTGTTGCTAGAAATTGACAAGCCGGCCACGTATGCGGAAGCGATGGTGAGCCCAAATTTTGAGGCATGGCTAGAGGCCATGAGATCCGAGTTATAGTCCATGGATGAAAATCCAGTCTGGGACTTGGTTGATCCGTCGCCTGGCGTAAAGGCCATTGGTTGCAAATGGGTCTTTAAGAAGAAAACCAATGTCGATGGTGAATGAAATATGCCCTAGAGGAAATAATAGAGTTATTATTTTTTTCCTTATATCATGATAAATGTTTATTATTCATGCTAGAATTGTATTAACCAGAAACTTAGTACATGTGTGAATACATAGACGAACTAAGTGTCACTAGTATGCCTCTACTTGACTAGCTCATTGAATCAAAGATGGTTAAGTTTCCTAGCCATAGACATGAGTTGTCATTTGATTAACGGGATCACATCATTAGAAAATGATGTGATTGACTTGACCCATCCGTTATCTTAGCACGATGATCATTTAGTTTGTTGCTATTGCTTTCTCCATAACTTATACATGTTCCTATGACTATGAGATCATGCAACTCCCGAATACCGGAGGAACACTTTGTGTGCTACCAAACGTCACAACGTAACTGGGTGATTATAAAGGTGCTCTATAGGTGTCTCTAATGGTGTTTGTTGATTGGCATAGATCGAGATTAGGATTTGTCACTCCGAGTATCAGAGAGGTATCTCTGGGCCCTCTCGGTAATGCACATCAATATAAGCCTTGCAAGCATTGTGACTAATGAGTTAGTTGCGGGATGATGCATTACGGAATGCATAAAGAGACTTGCCGGTAATGAGATTGAACTAGGTATTGAGATACCGACGATCGAATCACGGGCAAGTAACATACCGACGACAAAGGGAACAACATATGTTGTTATGCGGTTTGGCCGATAAAGATCTTCATAGAATATGTGGGAGCCAATATGAACATCCAGGTTCCGCTATTGGTTATTGACTAGAGACATGTCTCGGTCATGTCTACATAGTTCTTGAACCCATAGGGTTCGCACGCTTAACGTTCAGTGACGATCGGTATTATGAGTTTATGTGTTTTGATGAACTGAAGGTTTTTCGGACTCCCGGATTTTAACACGGGAATGACGAGGAGTCTTGAAATGTCCGAGACATAAAGATCGATACATTGGAAGCCTATGTTTGGACATTGGAATGGTTCCGAGTGGTTCGGTCATTTTTCCGGAGTATCGGGAGGTTACCGGAACCACCCGGGAGAAGTTATGGGCCTTATGGGCCATAAGAAGGAAGCACAACAGCCCACAAGGGGCTGGTGCACCCCCTTGGGCAGGAGGCCTAATTGGAATAGGTTTGTGTGGGGGGGGGGGCGCCCCCTTTCCTTCTTTCCTACTCCTCCTTCCCTTCCTCTCCT
>NC_041392.1:605571421-605616268 GCF_002162155.2 Triticum dicoccoides | reverse complement strand
ACTAGGGAAAGGGGGGGGGGTCTACTCCCGGTGGGAGTAGGACTCCCCTAGGGCGCGCCATAGAGAGGGCTGGCCCCTCCCCTCCTCCACTCATTTATATACGGGGGAGGGGGGAACTATCGGACTAATAAGCCATAGGTAATCTAACCGAGTCCCTGAGCCTTTCAAGTCATTGGGCCGGCTGCGCCCCTCAAGTGTCAAGGATGAAGCGCCGTCTTCTGGTGGCCGGCTGTCAGAAGACGGCCAAGCACCAGGAGACGGCTCCAAGACAAGCCAACTCCTCGCAAGCGGCCTCCAGAGAGGCTGGCTCCTAGCAGGCGGCCCACGACGCCCTCAAAGTCTGCACCCCCTTTAAGAAGACAAGACAGGATGTGGCTACAGCGTATCCCATCATCACCATATCCAGGGCGTGGCACGGCCACAGTGCCCCGTACAGACGAAGATCTCCACACAGCGCGGCACTGTTGCCACTCCACCCTTGACGTCACCCCTGTCAGGCGGAGCCCTGCTCCCACGACGGCCTGTTGGTACGGCCTGCAGGCGGCGGGCCCTACCTGGCAGCGTGAACCTGGAGGGCGGCAATGCCTGACCAGTCGGACCCGAGGGAGGCCGGCCTCCAGCAAGCGGCCCACTCTCCCCTCGGAGTCCGTGCGCCATTAACCAGATGAGACTCGGTGTGGCTACAGTGACCTCCCACCGGACGGAAGGACTGTAGCCACGCCCCCCGACCAAGCATGCATCATTAGCGTTACGGCTATAGTAACAAGCAGCCGGCCAGACCCGCCAGCGGAGTAGGCGGCCTATCAGCTCCGCACCAGACCAGACGGCGGGGCCCACCAGGCGGCAGGCCCAAGCGGCCGGCGACGGGAGACTCTGACAACCAGGTCCTACACCTGACCAGATTACCTTTGTACCCCTGGGGGGTGGGCATGTATAAACCCCCAGGGCACCCATGCAAAGGGTTCCCGACCTGTTAGACCTAGACACACACATAGAGAGAGGAGAGGGCTAGCCCATCTTTCTTCTACCTCTAGCATACAGCTCGAGGAGCACCATTGTACTCATTAGTGCCTTAGTGATCATGCGGAGACCCCGCAGAGCAGGACTAGGGGTGTTATCTCCTAGGAGAGCCCCGGACCTGGGTAAAGTACGTCGGCGTTCCTGTCTACGCCTCATCCCGCTTTCGGGCACTGGCGATGTTCTACTCACTCCCACCATGATAAACCATCCTTTGGCATATGTCACACCCAACACCCGACATTTGGCGCCCACCGTGGGGTGAGATGCACCGTCGTACGGAGACCTGTTCTGGACAGGAACCTTGTTGATAACCCACAAGTATAGGGGATCAATTGTAGCCACTTTCGTTAAGTAAGAGTGTTGAACCCAACGAGGAGCTAAAGGTAGAACAAATATTCCCCCAAGTTCTATCGACCACCGATACAACTCTACGCACGCTTGACGTTCGCTTTACCTAGAACAAGTATGAAACTAGAAGTACTTTGTAGGTGTTGTTGGATAGGTTTGCAAGATAATAAAGATTACGTAAATGAAAAGTAGGGGCTGTTTAGCTAAAGACACAACTAAGTTAGTTTTAGTAAATAGCTTTTTGTGACGAGAAAGTTATTTATCCCTAGGCAATCGATAACTAGGCCAGTAATCATTATTGCAATTTTATATGAGGGAGAGGCATAAGCTAAAATACTTTCTCTACTTGGATCATATGCACTTATGATTGGAACTCTAGCAAGCATCCACAACTACTAAAGATCATTAAGGTAAAACCCAACCATAGCATTAAAGTATCAAGTCCTCTATATCCCATACACAACAACCCCCTTACCCGGGTTTGTGTTTCAGTCACTCACGCAACCCACTATAAGCGAATCATGAACGTATTGCAACACCCTACAATGGGGATCCCTCACGCTTGCGCGACACGGAGAGCACCATAGGACAACACCAATAATAAAACATGCAACTCAAACCAATCTTGATCATCAAATAGCCCGTAGGACAAAACGGATCTACTCAAACATCATAGGATAGCCATACATCATTGGGAAATAATATATAGCGTTGAGCACCATGTGTAAGTAGAGATTACAGTGGGTAAGAGAGAGGTTACACCGCTGCATAGAGGGGGAAGAGTTGGTGATGATGGTGGTGAAGTTGTTGGTGAAGATTGCAGTGATGATGATGGCCACGACAGCGTTCCGACGCCACCGGAAGAGAAGGGGAGAGGGAGCCCCTTCGTATTCTTCTTCCTTGACCTCCTCCCTAGATGGGAGAAGGGTTTTCCCTCTGGTCCTTGGCCTCATGGCATGGGAGGGGCGAGAGGCCCTCCGAGATTCGATCTGTCTCTCTGTCTCTCTCTGGTTCTGCGTTCTCACATTCTTCCCTTTCACCATTTCTTATATTCCCGGAGATCCATAACTCCGATTGGGCTGAAATTTAAACATGATCTCTATCCAGATATTATCTTTCTCGCGGCGAAATAAAGGCACCAACCGCCTTACGGGGTGGCCACGAGGGTCAGGGGCGCGCCCCCTACCTCGTGCCTCCCTCGGGCACCATCTCGCGTGGATTTTTCTTCCAAAAATCATATATATTTCAAAAAAAATCTCCGTCAGTTTTTATCCCGTTTGGACTCCGTTTGATATGGATATTTTGCGAAACAAAAAACATGCAACAAACAGGAACTGGCACTGGGCACTAGATCAAAATGTTCGTCCCAAAAATAGTATAAAAAGTTGCCAAAAGTATATGAAAGTTGTAGAATATTGGCATGGAACAATCAAAAATTATAGATACGACGAAGACGTATCAGAATCCCCAAGCTTAATTCCTATTCGTCCTCTTTTTTTTCTTGGGGCAATGCTCTAATAATGATGATCATCACACTTTTATTTACTTACAACTCAATATTACAACTTGATACTAGAACAAAGATATGACTCTATATGAATGCCTCCGATTGTGTACCGGGATGTGCAATGATCTAGCATAGCAATGACATCAAAAAATGGACAAGCCATGAAAACATCATGCTAGCTATCTTATGATCATGCAAAGCAATATGACAATGAATGCTCAAGTCATGTATATGATGATGATGGAAGTTGCATGGCAATATATCTCCGAATGGCTATGGAAATGCCACGATAGGTACGTATGGTGGCTGTTTTGAGGAAGATATAATGAGGTTTATGTGTGACTGAGCGTATCATATCACTGGGTTTGGATGCACCGGCGAAGTTTGCACCAACTCTCGGGATGAGAAAGTACAATGCATGGTACCGAAGAGGCTAGCAATGATGGAAGGGTGAGAGTGCGTATAATCCATGGACTCAACATTAGTCATAAAGAAGTCACACACTTATTGCAAAAGTTTATTAGCCTTTGACGCAAAGTACTACTACGCATGCCCCTAGGGGTATATATTGGTAGGAAAAGACCACCGCTCGTCCCCGACCGCCACTCATAAGGAAGACAATCAATAAATACCTCATGCTCCGACTTCGTTACATAACGGTTCACCATACGTGCATGCTACGAGAATCACAAACCTCAACACAAGTGTTTCTACTAATCCACAACTACCCACTAGCATGACTCTACTACCACCATCTTTATATCGCAAAACTATTGCAAGGAATCAAACATATCATATTCAGTGATCTACAAGTTTTATGTAGGATTTTATGACTAACCACGTGAATGACCAATTCCTGTCATCTCTCTAAATAGATATAAGTGAATCAAGAGATTTTAATTCTTTCTACAAAATATATGCCCACGCCCTAACAAATATAAGTGAAACAAAAGAGCATTCTACAAATGGCGGGTTTCTATGTAAAGAGAAGCAGACAATCTAAATTTCAAATGATATAAGTGAAGCACATGAAGCATTCTATAAAGCCATACTCAAAAGATATAAGTGAAGTGCAAAGAGCATTCTATAAATCAACCAAGGACTATCTCATACCAGCACGGTGCATAAAAGAAAAATGAAAACTAAATGCAAAAGACGCTCCAAGATTGCACATATCGCATGAACGAAACGAATCCGAAAACATACCGATACTTGTTGAAGAAAGAGGGGATGCCTTCCAGGGCATCCCCAAGCTTAGACGCTTGAGTCTCCTTGAATATTTAGTTGGGGTGCCTCGGGCATCCCCAAGCTTGAGCTCTTGCCTCTCTTCCTTCTTCTCACATCGAGACCTTCTCGATCATCGAACACTTCATCCACACAAAACTTCAACAGAAAACTCGGCAAGATCCGTTAGTATAATAAAGCAAATCACTACTCTAAGTACTGTTGAAAACCAATTCATATTTTGTTTTTGCATTGTGTCTACAGTAATATAACTTTTCCATGGCTTAATCCATTGATATAAATCGTTAGTTTCATCAAAACAAGCAAACTATGCATAAAATAGAATCTGTCTAAAACAGAACAGTCTGTAACAATCTGAACATTCACCATACTTATGATACTTGAAAAATTCTTCCAAAATTAGGAAAAATAAAAAATTTGTATAGAAAGACAGTGCAAAAAGAATCATAACCATTTGACGTTCCAGTAAAAAATGTAAAATCACGCACTAGAGCCAAAGTTTCTGTCCTGCACCGCACAAACCAACAAGCATCTAAAACATCCTAAAGGCAAATCTTGTCACATTATTTTTATAATACAATGGAATTGTACAAGGGGATAATTATTTTTCTTTAAAAGTTTCTGTAATCAAGATTCACAAAGTTTCCGTGAGCATGAACAAAGTTCAAGGCTAGCTCCCACTTCAACAATGCTTGTCTCTCTCACTTTCACTTTCCTTTTTGAAAAAGATTTAGGTTCCCCTATTTATTTTTATTTTGTTTTTAAACTTTATAAAAGCACTCAACATAAATAAATGACTCTCTAAAACTTCCGGGTTGTCTCCCTGGCAGCGCTTTCTTTAAAGCCGTTAAGCTAGGCTTATAGTGCTCAAGTAGTGAATCCACCCGGATCCCAAGGTATATCAAAGCCAATTTTAATTAACAATGATTTGTAATTTAGTAGTGAGCACAAAGTAACATATATCATGCAACAACGAAGTCTAACTCTCTTCCTACGCATCGGCATGTCATAAAAGAACAATTCATGCACACAAAGTAAAGGCCAATGCATAGTATAAACAGTTTCTTGCAATTTTATCGTGTGGAAAACATAGAGAGGTGGAGATATAGTTCCTCTCTCATAATAATTGCAAGTAGGAGCAGCAAGCACATGCATATTATATCTATCAAAATCATCATGTGTAGTAGTAAAAGGCAACCCATCAATATAATCCTTAGTAAGCACAAACTTCTCCGATATAGTGTAGTTTGGAAACTTCAAAAAGATAATAGGACTATCATGTGTGGGTGCAATAGCAACAATTTCATGTTTAACATAAGGAACTATAGCAAGTTCATCTCCATAAGCATAATTCATATTGGCATCTTGGCCACAAGCATAGCAAGCATCATAATAAATGGATATTTCAAAAGAATCAACGGGATCATAGCAATTATCATAGGATTCATCCTTCGGTAATCATGAAGGGAAATTAAACAATGTATGATATGAAGAGTTACTCTCATTAGAAGGTGGACACGGGTGATCAATCCGCTCTTCCTCCTTTTATTCTTCGCTCTCCTCCTCATCTTTTTCATCCAATGAGCTCACAGTTTCATCAATTTCTTCTTCCATAGATTCCTGCAAAATATTAGTCTCTTCTGGGACAGCGGAGACTTTCTCAATAAATGCATCAATATTGGAATTGTATTCATAATTCTCATAAAAATATTTAAGGATAGCTAAATTTTCAGGTATATAAACAACATCATAATTTTTTTCAAACTCTTTGAACATAGATTCAATTTCATAAGCACCCATAAAAGCAACAAATTCTTCTATTTGTTCCACATCATAGTAATCATATATACCTCTAGCATAAGAAGCCAAGGTTTCATTATCATTAAATTTGCATGAAAACGGAAGGTGTGGAGACTTCATCCTAGAGCAACAAGTATAATCATATATCAAGCATAGTTGCCTAGCATACCAATATAACATATAAATTTGATCCCATAATAGTTTCCCTTTTTGATTCAAGCGATAATCCCTAAAGTATTCAAGTTGATCCAACGCGTCTCCCATTAACAAATTGAATGGGGTTTTCTCTGGATTATCAAAGTAGTACATAATATCTGTCACATAACGAGCATAGAGGGTTTTAGGAGGTTCCTCATCTCCATGAGCAGCAAGTACACCTAATTTTTTTGGTATTTATTGTTCCATATCCGTAACTAAAGATAAAGAACCACTAAGAACAGAAAATAAAAATTACTTAGTGATAAAGCAAACAAGCACACACGAGAATATTCACCCCACACTATGACTCCCCAGCAGCGGCGCCAGAAAAAGGTCTTGATAACCCACAAGTACAGGGGATGAATTGTAGCCTCTTTCGATAAGTAAGAGTGTCGAACCCAACGAGGAGCTAAAGGTAGAATAAATATTCCCCCAAGTTCTATCCACCACCGATAGAACTCTACGCACGCTTGACGTTCGCTTTACCTAGAACAAGTATGAAACTAGAAGTACTTTGTAGGTGTTGTTGGATAGGTTTGCAAGATAATAAAGATTACATAAATAAAAAGTAGGGGCTGTTTAGATAAAGACACAACTAAGTTAGTTTAGTAAAGAGCTTTTCATTACGAGAAAGTTATTTGTCCCTAGGCAATCGATAACTAGACCGGTAATCATTATTGCAATTTTATATGAGGGAGAGGCATAAGCTAACATACTTTCTCTACTTGGATCATATGCACTTATGATTGGAACTCTAGCAAGCATCTGCATCTACTAAAGATCATTAAGGTAAAACCCAACCATAGCATTAAAGTACCAAGTCCTCTTTATCCCATACGCAACAACCCCCTTACTCGGGTTTGTGTTTCAGTCACTCACGCAACCCACTATAAGCGAATCATGAACTTATTGCAACACCCTACAGCGGAGATCCCTCACACTTGCACGACAATGAGAGCACCATAGGACAGCACCAATAATAAAACATGCAACTCAAACCAATCTTGATCATCAAATAGCCCATAGGACAAAACGGATCTAGTCAAACATCATAGGATAGCCATACATCATTGGGAAATAATATATAGTGTTGAGCACCATGTTTAAGTAGAGATTACAGCGGGTAAGAGAGAGGTTACACCGCTGCATAGAGGGGGGAAGAGTTGGTGAAGATTGCGGTGATGATGATGGCCACGGCAGCGTTCCGGCGCCACCGGAAGAGAAGGGGAGAGGGGGCCCCTTCGTCTTCTTCTTCCTTGATCTCCTCCCTAGATGGGAGAAGGGTTTCCCCTCTGGTCCTTGGCCTCCATGGTGTGGGAGGGGCGAGAGCCCCTCCGAGATTGGATCTGTCTCTCTCTGTTTCTGCGTTCTCAGATTCTTCCCTTTCACCGTTTCTTATATTCCCGGTGATCCGTAACTCCGATTGGGCTGAAAATTTAACACGATCTGTATCCGGATATTAGCTTTCTTGCGACGAAAGAAGGACACCAACCGCCTTACGGGGTGTCCACGAGGGTCAGGGGCGCGCCCCCTGCCTCGTGCCTCCCTCGGGCACCGTCTCACGGGGATTTTTCTTCCCAAAAATCATATATATTCCAAAAAAAATCTCCGTCAGTTTTTATCCCGTTTGGACTCCGTTTGATATGGATATTCTGCAAAACAAAAAACATGCAACAAACTGGCACTGGGCACTGGATCAATATGGTAGGCCCAAAAATAGTATAAAAAGTTGCCAAAAGTATATGAAAGTTGTAGAATATTGGCAAAGAACAATCAAAAATAATAGATACGATGGAGAAGTATCACTTGTTCCTTCCTGGCGAGCGCAGCCAGCCCGGCACACCAGATGGTTTCTGTGCTAATGCGCTACACGACACGGAGGTCGTCTGCGTGGTGAGCTGCCTCGCCGATCTTGTTGGCGAGATTCGCCTCTCCGACGAGCCCGTATCTGACGCGGGCACAGATGGCCCCAAGAGCCACGTCGAATGCCGAGTTCCTTGACTAGCTCCATGTCGATACCGAGCCTGCTATGGACTTGGTGTCGGTTGGTTCCACCGACCCGATGCTTGTCAACTCCGACACAGTGTCACTCGACGCGTTCCCCACCAACGTGGTGGTCTACGACGAACCGCTTCCTCGCGTGGATAGCGGCAGCAGCGCCGTCACGGAGGTGCTTGTCATCAGCCACAGCGAGCACTCTAGCGGGGGTGGCCGAGACCCGCTCCAAGCGGCACTACAAGACCTTTCTACACCCATCGCAGAAGATGCCGACACCGAGACGCTGGAAGCCCGCCACGTCCAGCTCATTGAGAGCGCCAAGATGCTAGCCAGCATGAGACGCCTATCGGAGGCTTATCAGCGCGAGATGGGCCTCACCGTTGGCGGCACGCCGGCTCCTGGCAGGCCCAGCCGCATCGATACGGTCTGGCAGTGCAGTGCGGCCATTGCCAGCATGTTCGGGGCCGATCGCCCCGTCTACGCCACACCCACAGAGAACATACGAGCTGGACAACCTCGAGGGGGACGAGCGTCGCCACATGACGGAGCGCATCCAGCAGCTCATTGATGCAGCCGTCGAGCAGCACGAAGCTGGCTGCCGCGTCGAGGAATTCAATCGGCGGAACGACAACCCGCCTCCCCACTAGGAGCATGGCGCGACGTCCCGAACGTCGACTGGCGGCGACCATGGACGACGATACAAGGAGCCGGCTGCCAGCCGCAGCTGGACACACATCACCATTGAGCGCGGCCAAGACGGCTGCCCACGAGCGGTGGAACGACCAGGCGACTACCGGCCTCCCCCATGCAAAGAGAGGCGCATGTCTCCACCGCTTGTTGATCATCCGAGTCTTCGGGGCCGGCTTGGGCCTCGAGAAGGAATTGGAGAAAATGATGCCCGCCACCGGATCAATCGTCTCAATCGATCTCTAGCGCTAGAAGAGGAAGACGCATTGGGCCCGCCGTGCTTTGGGCCCCGCGTCAGAGATGAGCCCTTCCACAAAGGGTTCACGCTCCCAAGAGATACACCCAAATACATCGGCTTAGTGAAGCCAAAAGACTGGCTGGTCGACTACTCCACGGCCGTCAGCATAGCAAACGGCAACAAACGCGTTGCCGTGAAGTATGTTCCGCTCATGCTCCAGGGCACAACTCGGACATGGCTGAATAGCCTGAAGCCCCGCAGTATCAACAGCTGGGTTGATTTCACTGAAGCTTTCATCCGCAACTTCACCAGCATGTACAAATGGCCTCCCAAGCCCCGCCAGCTCTCCTTGTGCGTCCAAGGCCCCAACAAATCGACTCGCGACTACCTCACGCACTAGGCCGAGTTGCGCAACTCTTGCGAGGGCGTGCACGAGGTGCAGGCCATCGAGTACTTCACTGCCGGGTGCCGAGAAGGCACCCTCCTCAAGCACCGACTTTTATAAGACGAGCCGGCAACCCTCGACGAATTGCTGATCATAGGAGACAAGTACGCCACAACCGACTCCTCCATGAAGGCGGAGATTCAGGTTGATGCCTCTGGCAAAGTTGCTCCCAAGCTCCTTGGACCCCGGCTGGAGACACCAGTCGGCGCCAGCAACAAAACGACAACAAGCGCAAGGCCACATAGCCGGTTTCCACAAGCCGGCAGGTGGCGATAGTTGAAGACCAGCAGCCGAAAGGGTAGCCTCCTCCCAAATGTCAGAAGGGCGGCAAGCCCAACTGGTTGCCCACCTTCTCATACGAGTAGACTCCGGATGCACCCTGCAAGTTTCACAGTAGTGCGAAGCCGTCCAACCACACCACTCGGAAGTGCCACTGGCTCGCCAGGATCGCCAAGGGCGACGGACTCCAGCCTCCTCTGCCTACTGGCCCACTGCCTCCTCCTCCCCAGCAGCCAGAGGTTCGGCCGGTCGATGCAGTACAAGATGAATATCCTGAAGAGCATGGAGGTTATGTTGTGTTCACCAGCGTGGCCGACGATAAGCACAGCAGACGGCAGCGGCAAGTAGAAGTACATGCGGTAGCGTCAGAGACCCCTGAGTTCATGCATTGGCCTGAGAGGCCTATCGGTTGGAGTAGAGCTGACCAGCTGGAGGTGATGCCCTTTCTTGGTTTTTGCCCTGGTCTTGGATGCCACCTTCGCGGCGGAGAGGCGGGCTGCTCGCTTCTCCTGAGTTCTGATAGATGGCGGCAATATCATCAACATCCTATACCGAGACACCATGGAGAAGTTGGGAATCAAGCAAAAGCAACTCCTGCCCAGTCGGACTGTATTCCATGGTATAGTCCCTGGCCTATCCTGCTCACCAATCGGCAAGACCCAGATAGACATCCTTTTTGGAGACAAAGATCACTTCCGCCGAGAGCCGGTCTAGTTTGAGGTGGTGGACCTTGAGAGCCCCTATCATGCGCTACTTGGCCTGCCTGCTCTGGCCAAGTTCATGGTGGTCCCCCACTATGCTTACCTCAAGATGAAGATGCCAAGCACCAAGGGAATCCTAACCGTAGTCGGGCACTACAAGAAGTCGTCCGCTTGCGCGGCTGATAGCAGCCAGCTAGCGGAGTCCCTCGCGATTGCAGCAGAGAAGCGGCTCCTTGACCGGGTTGTGGCAATGGCAGGCAAGCAGCCGGAAATGTCGCCCAACCCCAAGGAGTCGGAAGCTGAGGGCTCGTTCAAGCCGGCAAAAGAAACGAAGAAGATACCCTTGGACCCGGAGCACCCGGAGAGGCACGCGGTCATAGGTGCAAACCTTTACAGCAAATAGGAAAGCGAGCTCGTTGATTTCCTCCGAGAGAATCGGGACATCTTCGCATGGTCTCCTAAGGACATGCCGGGTGTTCCGATGGATTTCGCCGAGCACAAGCTACACGTCCAACCTGATGCCAGGCAGGTCAGGCAACCCATATGCCGCATATCAAAAGAGAAGAGAAGGGTTGTTGGAGAAGAGATAGCCTGGCTTCTAGCAGCCGACTTCATTATGGAAGTGTTCTTCCTAGAATGGTTAGCCAACCTAGTCCTTGTACTGAAAAAGAATAAGTAGTGGCGCATGTGTGTTGATTATACTAGTCTCAACAAAGCTTGCCCCAAAGATCCATTTGCTTTGCCAAGAGTTGACCAAGTGATAGACTCCACAGCCGGATGTGAGCTATTGAGTTTTTTGGATGCATACTCAGGGTATCATTAGATCAAGCTGAACCCGGCCGACAGGCTGAAGACCGCCTTCATCACACCATTCAGAGCCTTCTGTTACCTGACCATGACAGTGGGCCTGAGAAATGCCGGTGCCACGTTTCAACGTTGCATGCAGAAGTGCCTCCTCAAATAACTTGTCAGAAATGCTCACGTCTACGTAGACGACATTGTGGTGAAGACGGAGAAGCGTGGCACTTTGCTGAAAGATCTCAAGAAAACCTTTGAAAACTTGCGGCGCTTTCAAATCAAGCTAACCCGGAGAAATGCGTCTTTGGAGTTCCAGCCGGCCAGCTTCTTGGCTTTCTGGTCTCAGAGCGCGGCATAGAGTGCAACCCTATGAAGATCAAGGCCATTGAGAGGATGGAGGTACCCACCCGACTGCTGGATGTGCAAAATTCACCGGCTGCTTGGCATCCATCAGCCGTTTCATCAGTCGGCTAGGCGAGAAGGCTCTTCCCCTGTACCAGCTCATGAAGAAGACCACTTTTTTGAGTGGAATGACAAGGCGGATGAAGCTTTTCTCCAGCTCAAGAAGATGTTGACCACTCCGCCTGTCCTGGCGGCTCCGACTACTAAAGAGCCCATGCTTCTCTACATTGCCGCCACCAGCCGGGTGGTCAGCACAGTCATAGTCGTGGAGCGCAAGGAAGACGACAAGGCATTACCAGTCCAGAGGCCGGTCTATTACCCGAGTGAAGTGTTGTCTGCCTCCAAGCAGAACTACCCCCACTATCAGAAGATGTGCTATCGCGTGCATTTTGCTGCCAAGAAGCTGAAGCCGTACTTCCAAGAGCACTCAATTACTGTTGTCTGCACTGCTCCACTTGCCGAGATCATTGGAAGCCGAGATGCTTCGGGTCGAGTGGCCAAATGGGCCATATATTTGGCCCCCTATACCATATACTACCAGCCTCACACCGCCATCAAGTCCCAAGCACTGTCCGACTTCCTCGTCGACTGGGCCGAGACCCAGTACCTGCCGCCAGCACCGAACTCCACCCATTGGTGGATGCATTTTGATGGTTCCAAGATGCGCACCGGTTTGGGAGCCGGCATCGTCCTTACCTCTCCAAAAGGTGACAAGCTCATATATGTGTGGCAAATTCATTTTGCCGCCTCCAACAACATAGGTGAATACGAAGCACTCATACACGGGCTCCAGCTTCTCAAGGAACTCGGCATTCGCCGGATCCTGTGCTATGGTGACTCTGACTTGGTGGTCTAGCAGTCATCAGGCGATTGGGACGCCAAGGACATGAACATGGCAAGCTACCGCTTCCTCGTCCAGCAACTCAGCGGATACTTTGAAGGGTGCGAGTTCCTCCATCTACCACGAAACGACAATGAGCAAGCCGATGCTTTGGCACGAATCGGCTCCACTCGGCAAGTAATACCAGCCGGCGTCGCCCTGCAATGCCTCCTCATGCCGTCTGTCAAGCAGTCTCCAAAATCAGATTCCATCTTCGTGCCGGCCCCTCCCGAAGCAGTCGGATCCGACTGGAGGATCCCAATAGTCGGCCCGGGGGCTTCGACAGGTGGCCCGAGGGCCGCATCAGTCGTACCTGGTGAGGGAGTCCTGGACTAAGGGGTCCTCGGGCATCCGGCCTATTAGCCATGGGCTGGACTGATGGGCTGTGAAGATACGAAGACCGAAGACTGCACCCGTGTTTGGATGGGACTCTCCTTGGCATGGAAGGCAAGCTTGGCGACCGGATATGTAGATTCCTTTCTTTGTAACTGACCTCGTGTAACCCTAGATCCTCCCGGTGCTTATATAAACCGGAGGACTTAGTCCAGAGAGGGGGAGAATTCATTATCATAGCCATACAAGCTAGACCTCTAGGGTTTAGCCATTACGATCTCGAGCTAGATCAACTCTTGTAATACCCGTATTCATCAATATCAATCAAGCAGGATGTAGGGTATTACCTCCATAGAGAGGGCCCGAACCTGGGCAAACATCATGTCCCTTGTCTCATGTTACCATCGACCTTAGACGCACAATTCGGGACCCCCTACCCGAGATCTGCCGGTTTTGACACCGACATTGGTGCTTTCATTGAGAGTTCCACTGTGCTGTCGCCAAATGGTTTGATGGCCCCTTCAATCGTCGATAGTGACGCTGTCCAATGAGAAACTTTCCTCCCCGGACAGATCTTCGTGTTCGGAGGCTTCGCACAGCGGGCCAACTTGTGTGGCCACCTGGAGCATATCGATAGCTATGCCCCTGGCCATCAGGTAAGATTTGGGAGCTTGAACAACGTTGCGGACATCCGTGGAGACTTGATCTTCGCAAGATTCAAGACCGCGGCTGCCACCCCCGGTCACCCCGATGATCATGACCTAAATTTGTCATCAGAACGCATCCAGGAGATCGCCCCTGTAACCGCTCTGGCCTTAGAGCCGGAGCAGACTGCACCATCCGAGGACGGAAGGATCAACCCCACCACGGAGGCCACAGATTCCACGGTGTTGGAGCCACACATAGACTTAACCTCTCACGATGTCTTTGTCACCTGAACTCTGGACTCGTCTCCGGCCATAAGTTCCGAACCACGTGAGCCCACGGACGCCGAACTTGATCATTTATCGATCTTCGAGTTTAGCGCCGCAGATATCTTCCAGCACTCGCCTTTGGGTGATGTGCTAAACTCGTTAAAAACCGAACTATATTCGGGTCGAACTAGGGGCTGACGGTGGAGAATTTTGCTTCCCACCCGCCACCCACTTCGTAGCCATGGTCGAGGATTTGACCGACACACTTGATTACGACTCCGAGGACATCGACGGTATGGACGACGATGCCGGAGAAGAAGAGGCCCAGAACCCGCCGTTCACCGGACGCTGGACGGCCACTTCCTCGTACGATGTATACATGGTGGATGCACCAAAGGAGAACAACGACGATGACAAGGAAGATCCAACTGAGGATAAACCTTTCGAAGTACAGTGCAAGCATCGGCATCAGTGACGCCGCTCTAAGTCACGTCGCAGTAAAGACAGCAACATCGGCACAGGAGAAGATAACACTCCGGAAGGTGCCGAAGACAATGAAGACCCCGTTGAAACAGCTAATGAACAAGATGAACGGGAAGATGGGTAGGCTAGCCCTGGAAAGCAGGCCACACACGAAGACTCAGAGGACAGAAACTATCTTCCGCTCTCCGAGGATGAGGTGAGACTCGGCACCGACGATCTCATCATGCCTGAGGAACCTCTTGAGCAGGAGTGCTTCAAGCGCCAGCTAATCGCCACTGCAAGGAGCCTGAAAAGGAAGCAGCAACAGCTTCAAGCTGAACAAGATCTGCTCAATGATAAATGGACCGATCTCCTAGAAGCCGAAGAATACGTCCTCAAGCGCCCAACCAAAAGCTACCCAAAGCGGAAATTGCTACCTCAGTTTGACGAGGAGGCACCGGAATACATACCTCCATCGTACAATGCGGCTGACCGACCACCACGTGGTCGGGACAAAATGGCAACTCACGTCGAACACCAGCCAACCCCGCCTCATCGCACAAGTAGAGGTAAATTAGCCCACGGTCATACATATGACCTCCGGTAAAGCCTGAACAATAAAGCAGGACATACTAGATCAATCTACGGATCATGAGGACGTGCGTCGACACGTGACGACGGCCACCTGTTCGGACGTGACAAACT
The DNA here is from genome assembly GCF_002162155.2 of Triticum dicoccoides. NCBI lineage: Eukaryota > Viridiplantae > Streptophyta > Magnoliopsida > Poales > Poaceae > Triticum > Triticum dicoccoides. The sequence goes on along the minus strand of NC_041392.1, from coordinate 605,601,308 downwards.
TACTCATGTGCGGGCTGAAAAACCCCAGACGGACTCCATCAGAGCTACGTCACAATACGGCCCGATATAGAGGTGCCGCACACCCTCATTGCTTCACTGATGAGGTCCTGGATCATGAATTCCCAGAAGGGTTCAAACCCGTGAATATCGAATCATACGATGGAACCACGGACCCCGCGGTGTGGATCGAAGACTTCATTCTCCAGATTCATATGGCCCGCGGCGATGACCTCCACGCCATCAAATACCTCCCTTTAAAACTCAAGTGGACTGGTGCATGAGCTACCTATTTTCCCAAAGAACTGGTGCATGAGCATTTAGCTTTATTTATTTACTTATTTATGTTTAGGGGACCATGAGCATGTACCTGGGATGGATTCATGTGAGAGCCTCCCTTCCAGTTAATTATGGGCTTCTCTATTGGGCCTTCATCAGTGGGCTGCATGTTATCAACAAGTGGAAAATGTGTTCCATACGAAAAATAGTATGCGCTACGTACAGTACGGGGCACCAAAGGATCGAACCGTGCAACGACTTCCAAAACATTGTGTTTGTCGTTCTAACAACACATTTATTCAACCAACAAACAAAATATAATACTGATTGTACATTGAAAACAGCAGCAACAACAACCAGGGCTGGGGGTGCAACAGAAGTAGTAAGCAGGCCAGAAGAGTGAAGACGCAGCTCTCCCTTCCAAACCAAACATCAGCCATCATTACAAAAGGGCTACCAAAAAAGAACAAGTGTATGCATCAAACTAAATAAAGATCCTACTACACCAAGTGTACGCATCTAACTAACTGGCTCAGTTAGACGTTACTATTTATTAAGCCGTGGAGATTGGCTGACGGCTTGAACCAGATGGGTGCCTGACGGGGGAAACTCCAGCCAGCAGGTCAAAGTCTGATACTTGCGACCCTTTCTCCTACTTTGGGCTATAGAGCGTGGCGGCACATATCAGGGTATGGTGCATGCAGAGACGCATGGTCGCTGTGTACACACAGTTTTGCCTGATGAACGAAACTGCGCTGCCATCATGATCCTTGCCGTCGGTTATCTCCTGGTTAATCGGATAATTCAGTCCGACAAACAGAGAGCGTGTACCAAGGCTACTTACCAGCCTCCAGTCAAAAATTCCTGAAGGCCCAGAGAAGCTGGGATCCTGCTCAAAGACCTTGCAGTGACCGTGATTGTATTCCGCGAAACAACACGTCTGATACGTGCGAACGATCATCAATCTTCCGCCATCATCTGATCGAGCCAGGAACCACCTGCAACTGCCATGCCGCTTTTCTTTGAAAGGTTTTGGGATTAGGAAGGGTAGGGACACCATGCGGCCTACAACATCATATCAAGTTGGAGTCAAATAAAAAAGGGCTCTTGATTTAGTCAATTTTAAGAACAACATGTTATGAGCATGAATATTTTTTCAGCAAATGTTGACAGTAATATAAGCAAGCCATCATGATATCATAGGAAAGTAACATACTGCTGTAATAGCCATTTGTAGCGATGACTGGAGTAGGCCAGCAATACATCCAGCCATAGAAGGAGTCGACGGCGTAAATGAAGCCCTTGTGTTCAATGCCATCAGAGAACCATGGATGATGTATGATCCTGCGATGGACGTGTAGATTTATCCACGTACCGCAGTGACCTGTCAGATAGGCGAGACCGCGGTTGAAGAACGCAATTAGCCTAAAGTCTTTATAATTCGCAGATCTTGTGGGCACTTGGCAGATTACAACCTTGAGCAAATCAAACTTGGTATCATGTTAGCTACCGTAAAATTCCGAGTATTCTGGGCCGCGGTGCCAAAGCAGTGCAGTGTTAATCGAAGGAAGGGGGATCAATCGCCAGGTGTAGACCTCCACGAGCATCCAGCTGCCGCGACCGTCGACGAGCACCATCCAAGACGTGTTCATGCCGACCCACTACATACCTTTAATGTAGTTGAGGCTGACAGGGATTGGATCACAGTCAAGGGGGTTGGTGCTCGCCACTCTACGATCGTTATGCTGCGTGACACGCCGTTTCTGAAGATCAGGTGGCATCGGCAAACAAGGAGCTGGCTTAAAAAGCTCTGGCCTGAGGGCTTTGAGTAAACGGTACAGCCCCGACAAGCACGCAGCTAGCGGCATGGTACTGAGATTGTCCACACACGAAATAATGAGCTTGATTACCTCTGTGGGGAGCAAATTCCAGCCACTATTTTGGTGGACGCTGCTCGGTTCTGCCATTGTTAGTGCTTGGGTTTCGAACGAGGGGGGAGGCGCCTTAGCAGGGATGGAAGATTGGACCAGATTATGTGCAGACAAAGATGGAGAAGCGAATATGTGATGCGGGAAGTGGACAGGTGATGATGACTACAGCACGCCACTTGACTTACGAGACACATACCAGCAGCGTAGGGTCATGTCGATGCCAGACAACTTGCTTGAGTGATCACAGTACTGGTACTCCCTACAGTGCTATGCCCTAACTTGCTTGAGTAGAGTAGTAGAGTAGGACTCTGCTCTACTACTAGCACCGAAGGAGTAGTATATTCTAATCTAAAATAGTTACAAACTTCAATGCCTGAGCGTGGAATGACGACGAACCATGCTCAAAGACCATGTCTACGTGGTGCTTGGACATGGGCGACAGCCTCAACGCCAACGGTACTGCTCCCGTTGCACCGTATGTGTTTCTGTCCTTCCTGTTCGAAATCATGGTAGAATTCATGATTTATTTTGTGCTTATTCGGATTAAATCTCGTAGTAACTTGCTCATATATTCAATTGGCGCAACGTCCCCTACAACCGCTCCCGTTTCATGGACGGCCTGGTCGATGCCTCCAAGGAGCCCTTCGTCCACTGCTATGAGTGCCCGATGCCGTTTTGTGGCTCGCCGGCGGACATGGTGCATCACCTCACGGATGTGTGCATCAGTCACTGCTGACCCTCGGCGGAGAACATCAAGTACGAGACGTGCAACCCATTCACCATGCCGGAGTCGCTGGAGGATCGCTGCCGCCTGCTAGTCTCGGAGGAGGACGGCAGTGTCTTCCTCTTGATCGTGGGCACCAGCGAGGCCCGCGCAGGCCGCCGCCCCGTCTCTGTAATGTGCTCCAGGGGCGACGCCACTGACACTGACACTGACACGTGGCCAATGTACGGGTGCGTGGTCAGTGTTACTACCCCTCCGGGTCGCGTGGGCGGTGACACCGGCCTCATCGAACGGACTTGGACTCTGGGGAGCTGGGACTATCTCGCCAATGTGGACTTGGAAAACCCATGGCATCCTTTACCCGCCGACGCGGTGCACGGGGACTCCAAGGAGGTTCACCTGGACATACGCATTATCAAGTTAAATGTTGATCATTAGTCTTGGTTCACGTGGACATACGCATTATCAAGTTAAATGTTGATCATTAGTCTTCGCTCAATGTAATCCGCTGTCTAAGCATGTGGAGACATCCATGCAGGATCTTGGTCTATTGGAGTATAGCGCATGAATAAAAGTGTATCCGTTTATGGTTTAGTCTAGAAGCTTCCATGTATGAATTTTTACTACAGTACTGGTGAAAGACTTACGATGAACCGTTTCTTAAATCTCCTCCGCCCGCTTGCAAGTCATCCTGATTTAATCCCTCCGTCTAGGTGTATAAGGGTATGGTTAATATTACTTAATAGTATAGCCAACTGTTGACTATAAGAAAGTGCCATGTCATCTGTAGCCAACATGTATAACAATCGATACTCAAAAACTAATTCTTAAAGATCATTTCTTGCAAAGCACAATAAGTGTTATTTCTTCACAAGTTTTGGAAGCAAGTTGAACGGTTGAACACTTCTGTTGGCAAAAGATACCTTTTTATCTATTTCACCCGGATGTTTGTGAGATCTAGAGATGAAATAATATCCGAAGAAACCTATCGATACCCGTTACACATGAGATGACCCCCACATCCTTTGTCAAAATAAACAACTCCCCGATCAATACATTTCACTCTTCGGTGCAACGCACGGGCACCTTACTACTATAGATTAGTACGACAAAAAATTGAACTAACATTATATATAGTACGATAAATGCCGATGCATGTCACCTAAAATTATATCATTCAAAACTATGTTCAAATACGAATCCAACGATATAGTTTTTGTTGACATGCACTAACATTTTGTCAGTTAAATCTTCAGTCAAATTCAATGGGGGTCTAATAAACCATGACCTATGTAGTACAAGTGTAGAGGGCGGCGCTGCACGGGAGTCTCACCTCTCACCCCGCTCGTGGCGCGGCAGTAAAGCCGTCATATCACAAAACCCAACCACTCCCAGTAATAAGTGGCCTGGTAAAATAAACGGACAAAAAACCATCACATCCGTCCGTCTTTTTTGCATTTTATCTCTCTGCATTTACTTTCTCCGGTTCATCTCCCACACTCGTTCCCTAGCTACTACTCCTAGGGCCAGTTCTTTTGGCGGCTTCCCCTGCTTTTCCCACAAGACTAGTCACAGTGGAGAGTAACAATAAGGCGCCTTACTCATTTATTTGGGCTTCTAAACTACTACTCCGTCCTAGTTTATACCTCACCATTGTAATTTGTGCTAAATTTTGATCAAAGATTTAACTGGTTTATTCCTCACCATTGTAATCCCTCCGTCTAGCTGTGTAAGTCATCTTACGAAAACCAAATAATCCCAAAACACTTAGGTGCGGTGTATTAACTTCTACCTCGTTTCTTGTTTCTTGACATATCAACCAATAAGAGATAAAGAGTGTGCATGCTTTTAATGACTTGTGATATCAAACACGACATGCAATGGTTAGTTCATTGCATGCAATACTATTAATTAGCAAATAAACATTAACGTTTCTCGTTTTCTCCTCCTCCTTGGTCACGGTGCACAGCCTAAGATGACTTACTCACCTAGACGGATGGAGTAGTGCATGTCACATGCACTAACATTTCATTAGTTAAATTCATGATCAAAATTTGACACAGATTACAATGGGGACCAATAAACCAGGACAGAGGTAGTAGTTATGGGATTACTAATCTAGAAGCCTAAAAGAACTGGCCCCTGGTACTCCTACTAGTAGTAGTACTCAAGTTGGAATTCCAATTGCACGGCACAACTTGTTAGGCAAAAAATTCGATACAGGGTGTAGGAAGCGGTTTGGGAATTTGCATGCCTTTCCAACCAGTGAGATACTTCGTACAAAGTACGACAGAGAAATAACCACAGAGAAGGAAGCTAAAAGTAAACAATCAAACGAGCACTTTTGCATTTGTTTTGCATTGAATCGTTTCACAAGCTTGAGTAGTGCTATTTTTCTACTTTTACAAAAACCACATCCTAACATTAAAACGTGCATTTGCATGTACTAAGTAATAGTAGTATTCCCTCCGTCTAGGTGTATAAGTCTTCCCTCCTTCTTGGTCACGGTGCACAACCAAAGATGACTTACTGACCTAGACGGAGGGAGTAGCACAGTCTGCAAGCATATATCGAGAGAGACGTGTAGTGCGATAGTACATAGTAAAGTTTGTGCTATATGCGCGTACTTGCAAAATGCGTACAAATACACAAGGTTTCCGAACTTTCCCTTTTACATACTTAATTAAGGACGCTAAAAATTCCTGAACGTTCGGGATTTATCATTTACATCCCAAAACTAATGAGATTGCCTTATGAAACAAAAATTATACTCCTCCTAAAAGCCACAGCGCTCGCAGGAGTGCTTGCGGCACGCCATGAGTGCCTTGGTGCGCGGCCGTTTCCCAGCGCGCCGATACAACGCCTCTTCCTCAGCCTCGCAACTCGCGAGGTGCTGATTGGCGGCTTGCCGGCAGGCGGGCGCGATCTCACCGGTGTCGTGATCCGGCGTCAACAGGTACTCCTCCTCACTGGAAGCGTGCACCCGGTCCACGTACCGCCAAGCGTAGATGAGGCGCTTGGGCCCGACTGCACTCAGGGCGTCAACACGGGCGTCCTCCGCCACTCTCACGTCCCTCGCACGAGCCTTCTGCCAAAGAGCCAATTGCCTGACTCTCTCGGACGCGACATAGGCCTCCCAGGAAGCTTGTTCCATGGTGCGCTTCTCTTCCTCGGCCTTCTTCTCTGCCTCTATTTTGGCGCGCTCTGCTGGAGGCAAAGCCTCCCATAAGGCGACATCCATTTCTTTCCAAAGCTCCTCAAGGCTGGGGGGCTCGGCGGGCGGCGTGGCGTTCTCCTCGTAGCGGGAAACCGACGCGTCCTCCGGCGCGTGTGCTGGCGAGATTGGGAATGCCGACGCGTCCACCTCGACACATCACGGCGAGGAGCGGAACACCGACGCGTCCTCCTCGACTAGTGCCGGCGAGGACCGGAACGGCGACGCGTCACGTCACGGCGAGGAGCAGAACACCGACGTGTCCTCCTCGACTAGTGGCAGTGAGGAACGGAAAGGCGACGCGTCACGGAAAGGCGACGCGTCGCGTAGCGGCGAGGAGCGGAACACCGACACGTCCTCCTCGACTAGTGGCGGCGAGGAAGGGAACGACGACGCGTGACCGTCCGCGCGGTGCAGCGAGGGGCTCCTAGGGCTTGGGAGGGGCGATGCCATGGTTGTCGACGTGAGAGGGAGGGGGAGGAGATAGCGATGAACGTGAACGTGAGGGGGAGGAGATAGCGATGTCGTGGGAGGCGCAGTATTTATAGTGAGCAATGGCACACCTACCTAAGATATGGACTGAGCTGCACTGACTTAACTGCAGGTCCAGTTGCGTCACTGACATGTGGGCCAGACCCCTGTTGGGCCCATATGTCAGTGACCCAATGCACCTGCAGTTAGGTAACAACTACGTGGGCATATTTGTTGGAGTAAATTACGGGGGAGCGAAGGGGTGGAAATATTGCTGGTCACAACGGATTGGACGAGCGTGGGGGAGGAGAGTCATGCATGCAGATTTTTTCACACGGGCTTCCTGCAGGTATGGGGAACGATGCATAATAAGTCATCTTGCATGCCGGGCTAGGTATAGTCTCAAGTCATTAAAAACATACATGCCCCACACATGTTCATATTTCAAGGTGCACTAAATTATTGCATGCGATGATTAAGGCTGGCCATAATGTTGGTTTCTTAGCTGGTATCATGCACACGAGAATAGCAGACATGCTGATGTGGCAAAGAATTAAAGATTAAAGAAGAGTGGAGGGTTAGAGTAACTAGTGTTCATGCATGCATTGGTAAACACATTTTTTTGTGGTAGCGTCTTGCATCGGGGGACTATGACAGGTCTGCTATGCATGACCTGAAGATGAAAGCGTTGAGGATCTCGAAGTTGATCAACAATCTTCAATTATCAAAGATTAGCCGTTCGTCCAATAAGGTGGCACATTTAATCGCAAGTATAGCTTCGACAGTAGATTAGATGGTATTCTTGTAAATAACGTACCACCCTGTGTTGTGAATATTGTATCGAATGAGTGTACTGGTGTGGCTGGTTAATTAATATAAGGTGGTGTTCAAAAAAAGTATAAATTTGGTCAAACACTTTGCAAACGGTTGACGGGAGTAAAAAGAACTAGAGGGAGTATCATGCATGCGGATTTGGCAAAAAAATTTGCTTGTCTAAAAAAAGGCAAAAAAATTGCTCATTTATAGTCGGTCGAAGTCTCAAAGGGCGCGACCGTGCGAGGGAGGCAAAGGTCATGGGAGGCACGACGTTTGATGGAATTAAGTGAAGTTACATCCACGCGCCGGGATGCCGTGCGAACAGGCAGAAGCTATACCGTCAGGCCTACGATATGGGTCTAGTAGACATGACATCTAGTGGGTCCCGCATAGTTCTCGAGAACTCTTTGGGGGCTTGCAGCCGTTTATCCACCGGGCAAGCCAGCAATCCCACGCCGTTCACACGCCCTACTCGTCCCCGTCTTCTACCTTACAACAGTTCGCTCCTAGTCGTCCTGTCCTTTCACATTAGTTCGCTCCCAGTTTTTTTGCGGGGTACAATAGTTCAACTTCTCCTAACCCTCCTCCAAAATCCATGGCCTCCCAAATCTCCATGGTCGCCACTGAGTACCAGGTTAGAGCCATCACCGGCGATCAGTTCATCGTCATCTACACATGTGGATCCGAGACGGTGAAAGCATGGCTTGCTCGCTTCCTACGCATGTTCAACAGTTCAACGGATGAGTGGGTCGCTGGGCTAGATGTTGAGTAGACCACAGTCCTGGGACGAGAGAAGGATCTAAAGGACGAAGAGAGGAAGAAGCCCGCCGTGATCCAGATTTGTGTACATAACATTTGCTTGGTCTACCACATATGCCATGCCGACGTTGAGTGCCAGGATTTTAAGAACTTCCTCAAGGACAAAAGAGTGAAATTCGTTACTGTAGGCTTTAAGAATGACAAGGATGTCCTACGTCGGATAGGTCTCGTTGCAGGCCAGCCCTTCGATCTCCAGAAGGCAAGCCTGGTGTCCTCCTCTCAACATTCAATGCTGACCCTGGCAGCAGCCATGATTGATCCTTCATACGCTAAACTGAAGAAACCTCATCACGAGTTTCATCATGCATGGGAGTCGAAGACATTAGATGAAGATCACATCCTGTACGCAGCCATGGATGCCTACCTTTGTTTAAATATCTACAAGGGTTGGATGAAGAAGTAGAGCCCAGTGTCCGGTTCAAGCAAAGAAGCGTCGGCGAAGAGGAAGAGGAAGAGGGACGAGGACAAAGTCGAGGACGTGGACTCGGACTCCGAGTAGGTGGCAGTGCCGTCGCTCATGCTGGTTCTACTGCAGTGTCAAGCTGACTAGTTGCTTAGTTTATTTTCAAGGATGTGTTGTGCTGAGGCCCCATCAGAACTATGTTTATGTTCTTTCTCATTATTTGAACTCTTTAGTACGTACAGTAGTACTAGTACTATGTCTTACTATTGTTCTTCTTGCAGTTGGTACTATTGCTTGTATCTCCGTGTTCCTACTATACTTAATACGTTCGTACTAGTAGTATAATTTGGGTCAGTCGATTTGTGAAAGAAGTTCGACGAAGCGAAGGAAGAAGACGGTAGAAGAGGTGGAATAAGCCCTTCTAGCCATCCATGTTGCATCAAACGGCTCACATGAGTCGACTGACCCAAATTGCTCCTTCAGATTGCAGGATCCATGTGGCATTTACGGTCTCGAAGGTAGATTCCGCGTCCGCACCTGGTTTGGGGCTCGACGGGCGCGCGACCGGCTTCTGCCGCGACAGCCACCATGCGCGCCTCCTCCGCGCGGGCGGAGACGACAATGACACGCTAGTTCCTCCTCGTCGGTGTGCTGGAGCACGCGCTCGTCCTCCTCTTCGTATGGTGCGTGCATAGATGCGGCTCCACCAACTGCTCGCATGTTTGGCAGCGCGGCGGCATCGCGAGGAGGGAATGCAGACGACGTGAGCGGGTGAGCCTTCTGCTTCATGGCACAAGGATGGCGGCGACACGGCGGTGATGGGCGAGAAATTGTTGGGCGGAGCAGGCGGGCGCCGGCATGCGCAACGGTGGTGGCATATTGATGAGTGCGCGTGTGGGAGCTTACTTTAGTTTTATATATAAGGTTGGTCAAACTTAAAAGAAAACTGTACTAGTACACGTAAACATTAGACTTAGGCAGTGCTTTTATTAGTTAGTACCGCAGCCACGATACGGAATCATGTGCAAGCGCGTGAACCGCGGCCGCGCGATCGATTGAACGGTGCGTCACCGTGTCATGCTCGAAGGACATCCACTGAACCTTTTTGTGTGTGTGAAAACAATCCTCGAATATTACTCAACTTTTATTCCTGTGAAAGTTCTTGACGCTGCAATATTTCCATATATTTGAATATAGCGCCAGTTCGTGTTTATTTCGATTTGGACGTTTTAGGTGCGTCCTAGTTTTTTTAATACTGATTTTGTGAGTGTGACTGAGAGAGAACGTGTGTATGTGTCCATATGTGTGTTGTGGTGGAAGGGCAATGTGGAGACAGTGTGCATGTGATACAGACATAGAGAGGTGTGAATGTGCAAATGATCATGCATGAGTGAGACATAGACAGATGCCGATACGTTGTGTATACATGAGAGAACGGTCTTCTAGTTTACTTGTGTGTGTGTGAGATAGAGTGATAGAGAGAGAGAGAGAGGGAGAGAGAGAGAGGAGCATTCGTAACACAACAACCATCTCTCTCGATTCGTCCGTCCATCGCACGGTCGCATGCAACACATGCATCAACGCGCACATTTTGACACCCTCACCCGGCCCCTGCCCACCTCAAGGCCCGCACAATCTCTTCATGAATACCCATTTCTCTCCTTAGGTTTGTTCTCTCTCAATATCTGACACACACACACACAAAGACACACGCAGCATAACACACACACACACACACACACACACACTCCCCGAGCACACAATTCATCCCCATCCAAGGTTATACAGCGACAACTCTCGCTTGTGCTTCTTTGCACCCCAACATGCACAACACCTCAATCTTCAAAGAGGGCATCGAGCAGATCAAAGACAACGACCACACCGCGCTAGAGTATGCGGGGTCATTTGGAAGCAGGGTGATGTGACGATGGCTGACTGACTCCTCCCCCCACCCTCTCTCTCTCTCTCTCTTGCACAAAATTACCAATCCCTCTCCCCCCTCACAAAATTGTCAATCCCTCAACCCACGAGATCCTTCCCCTCTCGTCCATGTTTTTCCAGCTCTCTCATCAAACGTGTTGTCTCTTCTCCTTCCACGTATACAGAATCCAGATGCACACGCATCTCATGTATATTACATGTATCCATCTTTCTCACAGACCTAACTTCTTCCTCTCTCTTTTCTCTCTCTCTATCTCTCTCTCTCTGTCTCATTAGGTTTGTCTCCTACCCTCTCGTCCACATACATACAATCTTTCCCGCGCTATCTGCTCCATCTTCAAAAGCTCTCTCTGCACGTTTCATTCACACATTGGGATATGTCAAAATGTTGCTTCTATAATGGCTGATGTAGAGTTATGGTTGTTTTTCTTGCATCCTACAAACTAATAACTATGAAATGCATTTAGATTCTCATTTGAATGGGATTATGTGAGTTTGAGCATGTTGTGAAGTACTATAGACCTTGTATACATCTTGGGATTCGACAATGATTGTAACTATTGAATTGTATAGACCATTACATTCGAAGTCAATAGCCTAATAATTTATTTCACAATTTCAGCAAATGATTAGTTCACTACAAACTAAGAAAACAAATGTGTACTCCCTCCGTTTTTATTTAAGTCCGCGTATTAGCATTGGTCAAAGTCAAGTTTTGTAAACTCTAAGAAAGCTTATAACAAAAAATATTAACATATACAATAACAAATAAATACCATTAGATTCATTATTGAATGTACTTTCACATCATACATATTTGTTATGGTAAATGTTTATATTTTTCTATAAACTTGGTCAAACTTTAGGAAGTTTGACTTTGGTCAAACCTAATATGTAGAGTTTACTACTACTACTTGCTAGTTACTTAGCTGAATCACTCAACACGCCACACGGGGAGTCCAGCGTCACAAAATTTTGGGGTCGGCGGGAAAATCTCCCGCGACCCTGATTCGAGCAGTGGGAAGTTACCATCATAGCCTTCGGAACAGGCCTACGTATGACGCTTGGTAGGGGGCTGTTTTCGTAACTTCAGTTTCACCCTACCCATCCAACCCCACCCCGGCACCTAGAGTAGTACACCTGAATACTCCCCATTTTCTATCCCCACCGCAAAATAGACTTCTCCACGACACCATAGCCTTCGTGCTCCTCCCCTTTACATCGGCGCACTCGTCCACCGCAGCACATCTGCCTCATCGACGACCTCGTACGCCGCACTGGAGCCGGTCCACCGTCGTCGTACACGGAGCCTCTTCCCCGACATCGTCTTCCACGGTCTCAGATGTGCTTCCCGGAAGCCGACGCCAAGCGCAGAAGTACCACCGTCGTGGACAATGAACTGACTCCCGTTCCCGACCATGACTCACAAAGGCCGCCGTGACCATCGTTCTCCTCCTCGATTGGTAATGTGTGTATTGAATCACTTAGCAGTACATGTGCAGTTCCAATTTTGTTCATACCTACCCTTAAAATTTCCTGGGTGCTATTGTTCCCGTAAAAGTAATTGGTTATAGCCTCCATTGTCCAACAGAATATCAGCTTGTAATTGTGTGTCGCTCCTGTATCGTGCTGTGCTTGGGTAGGTTTTTCATTTGCAACCAGTAGTGTCGCAAATGATGGAAATGTTTTTAGAACTAGCAAGATGCCCATGCGTTGCACGCATCAAGATGCATTTGTATAAGTAGTTTATCTTGTGGGAGAAAAGGATGAACGAGGGAAGGCCTTATTTGCAAATCTGGAGAGGTGTATGGGTATATTTTTTGCAAAATTCCCATTTGTTTCCTTCCTACCTGTCAGATATAAATCGGAAGGCCTATATTGCAAGAAAAAAAGTATAGAGAAAAAAAGTAGACAGTAAAGGAAGTAGAGATAAATATTAAATATAAAATAAATATAACATTAGAGAAGAGAGTAGAGATAGCGTGTTGAGATTTTTAAAGAGCCGCGCGTTGCGATTCTGTTGGAGATGCTCTAACATGGCAGACGAGTGCTTTAATGTTGCCCACAAAGATGCGCGAGTATTACTAGTAGTATATTTTTCTTGCCATGTTGATATTTTAAAACCACGAGTGCGAACATGCAGAGGAGCAATGACGACCAAACACGAGATATTCGGGACATCTTCAAGGAGCGTGCCAAGTTAAAGAGGAGTTGCACCGAACCTGTAAAACAAGCTTTGGTAAGTAACACCTTTTCAATTACTTTCGTGTAGCCTCGTGTTCTTCGATGTGTATATATTGTAGTTTCTGTTTCTCTTAAGCATGGTGTTCTTCTATGTGTAATAAGAAGAGTCTTAATCGTCCTAATGCTTTCGTTTTTAGCTTGATGTAGGAAGTGGGTGTTCTCACCTTGTAGTCTGTTTTTTTCCTTTTGAATTCACTTCTCCGAGTTTTGTTTATCTGGCTTCTACTAAATGGATCTAGGTTGCTCTGAGTATTGATCTAAAACATAAGTAACTTCATGTCATGATGCAGTTCCTGTGAGGAGGGAAGTATGGTCAACCTCGAGATCATGTTTCCAAAATAAGGCTGGATTACACACAAGGTGCCAGTTCCCTAATGATGCTGGATTTGACACAAGGTGCAAATTCCCAGATGATGCTGGATTACACACAAGCCAGGTGGAGCCGTCAGCTATTCGTGTCCTCGTGGCATTAGTAAAGGCTGAAAGAAAGCGTGTAGCAGCCCTTGAGAATGTAGCTGAGTTCCTGAAGAAGCGAAAAGAGCAATCAGATGCTCTCTTAACCCAAGCCAAAGAAGAGATGGAAGAAGCTAGAAATAAGCTAGCAGAGGCAGAGCAGGCTAGGCGTCTCCTGCTATCTAAAACTGTTGTCAATACAAAATTTCCTTCATAATAGCTAGGTTCAAATGTTTATCCAGCCAGCATGCCTGTTGTGATGTCTGTGCATCTACTGATGTGGCACAAAATGTTTTTTTGGGTCATGTAATAACAACAATTACTTTCCAAACAATAACAGACGAAGCATTGGACATGGTATAGTTCACGCGCAAGCCCAACTTTCCAAGTTGAACTTCCACATCAAACTCATGTTCACAGATATCTGCACATTCATACATAATGTCCACAACCATGATTCACTTCAAAGCCAAAAAAATGTGAGGAGAGTTATGAATAAAGAAAATCCTCTACTAGTTCCTGCTACCAGTGCGAGCACAACAAGTCAAGACCATGCGTAAATTAATTATATTTTAGTCATTTTTTGTGTTCTAAAATGCCTACCGACTCACGGAAGGACATGTTGCTGGCACACACGCGGATTCAATGAAGGCAGGCGGGGCAGTTTTAAGCTGGTTGCACGCGGCGAGGAGGCGTGCTCAGCCGGGCCTGCAGCGAGGGCGGCCCTCTTGGCCGGCGCGCAGGTTCAATGCCTGCGCTATGAGAGGTCTCGTCTGTGTCAGAGCAATCACTCCCTCCAGTCCTTTTTTGTTTGTGTATAACAAAATCTCATTTTCCATTCACATTTTACAAGTAAAATTCGTGGACAAATTTTGACCCAAAGTACGGTGGGGACTAGTAAACAAAAATGGAGGTAGTAGTTTTTTGAATCAAAGAAGGGTTTCCCCTTCCAATTTTCATTACTGAAAACCAGCATCTAAATCTAAACCATAGTATTTGCCCTAGAACTACCAGGTTCAACATCTCACAACATAAACCCATACAACCTCCATCGCAAAAAAAACCATACAACCATACGCCAAGGAGGTACGTAGTACTATGAATTCCATTTACGACGCATACCAATCGTTCTAAAAAGAACTTACTACTTATAACACACCATTGAAAATCGGAACTCTTAACCCCGCTAAAAACGATATTTTAAACGTGGCTACTCGATCCGTGGCAACTGGCGAGCCACCGCGCTCCAAGTCGTTCACTTGTGGTCCCGACCATCAACTCCTACGGATCAAATTATCATGCGAGCTGACTATTCCTACAAAGGTGCTCCACCACATACCCGGTACCCGTGAATGCAGCAATCACGCACCTAGGGTTTTAGGGTTTATTTGTTAACATCGCCTTTACGTAACACTCATGTGTGCGAGACAGCAAGAGGCTGACTGCGTGCGTGCGCCTCTTCTCTTTGTATATGTACTCCACCGTTTGTTCGATGTCCAAAAAATTATAATAACAACTAGCAATGTGCCAATGCGTTGCCTGATACGTCTCCAACATATCTATAATTTTTGATTGCTCCATGCTATATTATCTACTGTTTTGGACTATATTGGGCTTTGTTTTCCACTTTTATATTATTTTCGGGACTAACCTATTAACCGGAGTCCCAGCCCAGAATTGCTGTTTTTTTTGCCTATTTCAGTGTTTCGAAGAAATAGAATATCAAACGGAGTCCAAAAGGAATGAAACCTTCGGAAATGTGATTTTCTCATCAGATAAGATCTAGGAGACTTGGACCCTCCGTCAAGAAAGCCACGAGGCAGCCACGAGGGTGGAGGGCGCGCCACCCCAGGGCGCGCCCCCTGCCTCGTGGGCCCCTTGAAGCTTCACCGACGTACTACTTCCTCCTATATATACCTACGTACCCCCAAACGATCGGGGATGGAGCCAAAAACCTAATTTCACTGCCGCAACTTTCTATATCCACGTGATCCCATCTTGGGGCCTGTTCCGGAGCTCCGCCGGAGGGGGCATCGATCACGGAGGGCTTCTACATCATCATCCAAGCCCTTCTGATGAAGTGTGAGTAGTTTACTTCAGACCTACGGGTCCATAGTTAGTAGCTAGATGGCTTCTTCTCTCTTTTTGGATCTCAATACAATGTTCTCCCCCTCTCTCGTGGAGATCTATTCGATGTAATCTTCTTTTTGCGGTGTGTTTGTTGAGACCGATGAATTGTGGGTTTATGATCAAGTCTATCTATGAATAATATTTGAATCTTCTCTGAATTCTTTTATGTATGATTGGTTATCTTTGCAAGTCTCTTCGAATTATCAGTTTGGTTTGGCCTACTAGATTGGTTTTTCTTGCCATGGGAGAAGTGCTTAGCTTTGGGTTCGGTCTTGCGGTGTCCTTTCCCAGTGACAGAAGGGGCAGCAAGGCACGTATTGTATTGTTGCCATCGAGGATAACAACCTGGGTTTTTTATCATATTGCATGAAACTATCCCTCTACATCATGTCATCTTGCTTAAGGCGTTACTCTGTTTTTAACTTAATACTCTAGATGTGCTGGATATCGGTCGATGAGTGGAGCAATAGTAGTAGATGCAGGCAGGAGTCGGTCTACTTGTCTCGGACGTGATGCCTATATACATGATCATACCTAGATATTCTCATAACTATGCTCAATTCTGTCAATTGCTCAACAGTAATTTGTTCACCCACCGTAGAATACTTATGCTCTTGAGAGAAGCCACTAGTGAAACCTATGGCCCCCGGGTCTCTTTCTCATCATATCAATCTCCATCACTTTATTATTGCTTTGCTTTTACTTTGCTTTTACTTTTTTTACTTTGCATCTCTATACCAAAAATACCAAAAATATTATTTATCATCTCTATCAGATCTCACTTTCGTAAGTGACCGTGAAGGGATTGACAACCCCTAAGCGCGTTGGTTGCGTTGAGCTATTGTTTTTGTGTAGGTACGAGGGACTCGCGCGTAGCCTCCTACTAGATTGATACATTGGTTCTCAAAAACTGAGGGAAATACTTACGCTACTTTGCTGTAGCATCCTCTCCTCTTCGGGAAAATCCAACGCAGTGCTCAAGAGGTAGCAAGAAGAATTTCTGGCGTCGTTGCCGGGGAGTCTGCGCAAAAGTCAACATACCAAGTACCCATCACAATCCCTATCTCCCGCATTACATTATTTGCCATTTGCCTCTCGTTTTCCTCTCCCCCACTTCACCCTTGCCGTTTTATTCAACCTCTCTCTCTATCCTCCCCCCCTCTCTCTCTCTATTTGCCTCTTTTGCCCATTTGCTTTTTGTTTGCTCGTGTGTTGGATTGCTTGTTTGTCGCGATGGCTCAAGATAATACTAAATTGTGTGACTTCACCAATACCAACAATAATGATTTCCTTAGCACTCCGATTGCTCCTCTTACCGATGCTGAATCTTGTGAAATCAATGCTGCTTTGCTGAATTTTGTATTGAAAGATCCGTTCTTCGGCCTTCCTAGTGAAGATGCCGCTACCCATCTTAATAGCTTCATTGATTTTTGTGACATGCAAAAGAAGAAAGATGTTGATAATGATATTGTTAAATTGAAGCTATTTCCTTTTTCGCTTAGAGATCGTGCTAAAGCTCGGTTTTCATCTTTGCCTAAAAATAGTATTGATTCATGGAACAAGTGCAAAGATGCTTTTATCTCTAAGTATTTTCCTCCCGCTAAGATCATCTCTCTTAGAAACGATATTATGAATTTTAAGCAACTTGATCATGAACATGTTGCACAAGCTTGGGAGATAATGAAATTAATGATACGTAATTGCCCTACTCATGGTTTGAATTTGTGGATGATTATACAAAAATTTTATGCCGGATTGAATTTTGCTTCTAGAAATCTTTTAGATTCGGCCGCGGGAGGCACTTTTATGGAAATCACTTTAGGAGATGCCACTAAACTCCTTGATAATATTATGGTTAATTATTCTCAATGGCACACTGAAAGATCCACTAATAAAAAGGTGCATGCGATAGAAGAACTTAATGTTTTGAGTGGAAAGATGGATGAATTATGAAATTATTTGCTAATAAGAGTGTTTCTTCTGATCCTAATGATATTCCCTTGTCTACTTTGATTGAGAATAATAATGAATCTATGGATGTGAATTTGGTTGGTAGGAACAATTTTGGTAACAACGCGTATAGAGGAAATTTCAATCCTAGGCCTTATCCGAGTAATCTCTCTAATAATTATGGTAATTCCTACAACAATTCTTATGGAAATATAATAAGATGCCCTCTTATTTTGAATCTAATATTAAAGAATTTATTTCTTCTCAAAAGAATTTTAATGCTATGATTGAAGAAAAATTGCTTAAGATTGATGATTTGGCTAGGAATGTTGATAGAATTTCTCTTGATGTTGATTATTTAAAGCTTAGATATATTCCTCCTAAACATGATATCAGTGAGTCTCTCAAAGCCATGAGAATTTCCATTGATGAGTGCAAGGAAAGAACCGCTAGGACGCGTGCTATGAAAGATGCCTTTATTAAAGCGTGTTCTTCTAGTTCCAATGAAAATAATGATGAAGATATAAAAGTTATTGATGTGTCCCCTATAAAATCTTTGTTTTGCAATATTAATCTTGATAATGATGGGACTGAATATGATCCACCTTTACCTAGAAGGTGTTCTAAAAATTCAGAGTATTTAGATCTTGATGATAAAATTGATAAAAGTGGGATTAAAAGAAATAAAACCCTAGGTGATGCTAAACCCACTATATTGGATTTCAAGGAATTTAATTATGAAAATTTCTCTTTGATTTATTGTATTTCCTTGTTGCAATCCTTGCTAAATTCTCCTCATGCTTATAGTCAAAATAAAGCCTTTACCGAACATATCGTTGATGCCTTAATGCAATCTTATGAAGAAAAACTTGAGTTGAAAGTTTCTATCCCTAGAAAACTTTATGATGAGTGGGAACCTACTATTAAAATTAAAATTAAAAATTATGAGTTTTATGCTTTGTGTGATTTGGGTGCTAGTGTCTCTACTATTCCCAATACTTTGTGTGATTTGCTAGATTTCCGTGATCTTGATGATTGCTCTCTAAACTTGCATCTTGCGGATTCCACTATTAAGAAACCTATGGGAAGAATTAATGATGTTTTTATTGTTGCAAATAGGAATTATGTGCCCATAGATTTTATCGTTCTTGATATAGATTGCAATCCTTCTTGCCCTATTATTCTCGGTAGACCTTTCCTTAGAACGGTTGGTGCAATTATTTATATGAAGGAAGGGAATATTAGATTTCAATTTCCATTAAAAAAGGGCAAGGAACACTTCCCTAGAAAGAAAATAAAATTACCATATGAATCTATCATGAGAGACACTTATGGATTGCCTACCAAATATGGCAATACCTAGATCTATTCTTGCTTGTTATGCCTAGCTAGGGGCATTAAACGATAGCGCTTGTTGGGAGGCAACCCAATCTTATTTTTATTCCTTGCTTTTTGCTCCTGTTTAGTAATAAATAAATTATTTAGCCTCTGTTTTAGTTGTGTTTTTTGTGTTTAATTAGTGTTTGTGCCAATTAGAACCGTTGGGAAGACTTGGGGAAAGTCTTGTTGAACTTGCTGTAAAAAACAGAAACTTTAGCGCTCACGAGAACTGCTGTCATTTTTATTGGGAAAGTGATATTTAGTTAATTCTTTTTGAAGATGATTAATAGATAAATTCCTCACGTCCAGAAATTTATTTTAGAATTTTTGGGTTCCATATCTTGCGCTAGCTACAGATTACTACAGACTGTTCTGTTTTTGACAGATTCTGTCTTTCGTGTGTTGTTTGCTTATTTTGATGAATCTATGGCTAGTAAAATAGTTTATAATCCAAATAAAAGTTGGAATACAGTAGGTTTAACACCAATATAAATAAAGCATGAGTTCATTACAGTACCTTGAAGTGGTCTTTTGTTTTCTTTCGCTAACGGAGCTCACGAGATTTTCTACTTTAAGTTTTGTGTTGTGAAGTTTTCAAGTTTTGGGTAAAGATTTGATGGATTATGGAACAAGGAGTGGCAAGAGCCTAAGCTTTGGATGCCCATGGCACCCCCAAGATAATCTAAGGACACCTAAAAGCCAAAGCTTGGGGATGCCCCGGAAGGCATCCCCTCTTTTGTCTACTACTATCGGTAACTTTACTTGGAGCTATATTTTTATTCACCACATGATATGTGTTTTGCTTTGAGCATCTTTTATGATTTGAGTGTTTGCTAGTTAGTTTACCATAATCATCCTTGCTGTACACACCTTTTGAGAGAGCCATACATAATTTGTAATTTGATAGAATACTCTATGTGCTTCACTTATATCTTTTGAGCTCTATAGTTTTACTCTAGTGCTTCACTTATATCTTTTGAGCTTTATAGTTTTGCTCTAGTGCTTCACTTATATCTTTTAGAGCACGGTGGTGGATTTTTTTATAGAAACTATTGATCTCTCATGCTTCACTTAGATTATTTTTAGAGTCTTAATAGCATGGTAATTTTCTTAAAATCCTAATATACTTGGTATGCAAGATTAATAATAAAACTTTCTTATGAGTGTTGAATACTAAGAAAAGTTTGATGCTTGATGATTGTTTTGAGATATGGAGGTAATAATATCAAAGTCATGCTAGTTGAGTAGTTGTGAAATTGAGAAATACTTGTGTTGAAGTTTGCAAGTCCCGTATCATGCACATATGGTAAATGTTATGCAACAAATTTGAAACATGAGGTGTTATTTGATTGTATTCCTTATGAGTAGCGGCCGGGGACGAGCGATAGTCTTTTCCTACCAATCTATCCCCCTAGGAGCATGCGCGTAGTGCCGAGGTTTTTGATGACTTGTATATTTTTGCAATAAGTATGTGAGTTCTTTGTGACTAATGTTGAGTCCATGGATTATACGCACTCTCACCCTTCCATCCTTGCTAGCCTCTTCGGTACCGTGCATTGCCCTTTCTCACATTGAGAGTTGGCGCAAACTTCGCCGGTGCATCCAAACCCCATGATATGATAAGCTCTTTCACACATAAACCTCCTTATATGTTCCTCAAAATAGCCACCATACCTACCTATTATGGCATTTCCATAGCCATTCCGAGATATATTGTCATGCAACTTTCCATCATTCCGTTCATCATGACACATTCATCATTGTCATATTGCTTAGCATGATCATGTAGTTGACATAGTATTTGTGGCAAAGCCACCATTCATAATTCTTTCATACATGTCACTCTTGGTTCATTGCATATCCCGGTACACCACCGGAGGCATTCATATAGAGTCATCTTTGTTCTAGTATCCAGTTGTAATCATTGAATTGTAAATAAATAGAAGTGTGATGATCGTCATTATTAGAGCATTGTCCCAAGTGAGGAACAAAAAAAGAGAAAGTCCATAAAAAAGGAGAAGGCCCAAAAAAGACAAAGGCCATAAAAAAGGCCCAAAAATGAGAGAAAAAGAGAGAAGGGACAATGTTACTATCCTTTTACCACACTTGTGCTTCAAAGTAGCACCATGATCTTCATAGTAGAGAGTCTCTCATGTTATCACTTTCATATACTAGTGGGAATTTTTCATTATAGAACTTGGCTTGTATATTCCAACAATGGGCCTCCTCAAGTGCCCTAGGTCTTCGTGAGCAAGCAAGTTGGATGCACACCCACTAGTTTGTTTGGCTGAGCTTTCATACATTTATAACTCTAGTGCATCCGTTGCATGGCAATCCCTACTCCTTGCATTAACATCAATCGGTAGGCATCTCCATAGCCCATTGATTAGCCTCGTTGATGTGAGACTTTCTCCTTTTTTGTCTTCTCCACATAACCCCCTCATTATATTCTATTCCACCCATAGTGCTATGTCATGGCTCGCGCTCATATATTGCGTGAAAGTTTATAGGTTTGAGATTACTAAAGTATGAAACAATTGCTTGGCTTGTCATCGGGGTTGTGCATGATGAGAGCATTCTTGTGTGATGAAAATGAAACATGACTAAACTATATGATTTGGTAGGGATGAACTTTCTTTGGCCATGTTATTTTGAGAAGACATAATTGCTTAGTTAGTATGCTTGAAGTATTATCATTTTTACGTCAATATGAACTTTTGTCTCGAATCTTTCATATCTGAATATTCATACTACAATTAAGAAGATTTACATTAAAATTATGCCAAGTAGCACTCCACATCAAAAATTCTCTTTTTATCATTTACCTACTCGAGGACGAGCAGGAATTAAGCTTGGGGATGCTTGATACATCTCCAACGTATCTATAATTTTTGATTGCTCCATGCTATATTATCTACTATTTTGGACTATATTGGGCTTTATTTTCCACTTTTATATTATTTTTGAGACTAACCTATTAACCGGAGGCCCAGCCAAAATTGTTGTTTTTGCCTATTTCAGTGTTTTGGAGAAACAGAATATCAAATGGAGTCCAAACGGAATGAAACCTTCGGAAACATGATTTTCTCATCAGATAAGATCCAGGAGACTTGGAACCTCCGTCAAGAAAGCCACGAGGCGGCCACGAGGGTGGAGGGCGCCCGCGCGCCCCCTGCCTCGTGGGCCCCTCGAAGCTCCATCGACATACTTCTTCCTCCTATATATACCTACGTACCCCCAAACGATCGGGGACGGAGCAAAAAACCTAATTCCACCACCGCAACTTTTTGTATCCACGAGATCCCATCTTGGGGCCTGTTCCGAAGCTCCGCCGGAGGTGGCATCGATCACGGAGGGCTTCTACATCATCATCCAAGCCCTTCCGATGAAGTGTGAGTAGTTTACTTCAGACCTACGGGTCCATAGTTAGTATCTAGATGGCTTCTTCTCTCTTTTTGGATCTCAATACAATGTTCTCCCCCGCTCTCGTGGAGATCTATTCGATGTAATATTCTTTTCGTGGTCTGTTTGTTGAGACCGATGAATTGTGGGTTTATGATCAAGTCTATCTATGAATAATATTTGAATCTTCTCTGAATTCTTTTATGTATGATTGGTTATCTTTGCAAGTCTCTTCGAATTATCAGTTTGGTTTGGCCTACTAGATTGGTTTTTCTTGCCATGGGAGAAGTGTTTAGCTTTGGGTTCGATCTTGCGGTGTCCTTTCCCAGTGACAGAAGGGGCAGCAAGGCACGTATTGTATTGTTGCCATCGAGGATAACAACATGGGGTTTTTATCATATTGCATGAAACTATCCCTCTAGATCATGTCATCTTGCTTAAGGCGTTACTCTGTTTTTAACTTAATACTCTAGATGCATGCTGGATAGCGGTCGATGAGTGGAGTAATAGTAGTAGATGCAGGCAGGAGTTGGTCTACTTGTTTCGGACGTGATGCCTATATACATGATCATACCTAGATATTCTCATAACTATGCTCAATTCTGTCAATTGCTCAACAGTAATTTGTTCACCCACCGTAGAATACTTATGCTCTTGAGAGAAGCCACTAGTGAAACCTATGGCCCCCGGGTCTCTTTCTCATCATATCAATCTCCATCACTTTATTATTGCTTTGCTTTTACTTTGCTTTTACTTTTTTTACTTTGCATCTCTATACCAAAAATACCAAAAATATTATTTATCATCTCTATCAGATCTCACTTTCGTAAGTGACCGTGAAGGGATTGACAACCCCTAAGCGCGTTGGTTGCATTGAGCTATTGTTTTTGTGTAGGTACGAGGGACTCGCGCGTAGCCTCCTACTGGATTGATACCTTGGTTCTCAAAAACTGAGGGAAATACTTACGCTACTTTGCTGCATCATCCTCTCCTCTTCGAGGAAATCCAAGGCAGTGCTCAAGAGGTAGCATTGCCACACAATCAAAGTAGATTAATACATATTCACCGATTTGATAGAAAAAAAGTCTAGTTTTGAAATACATATATCACTAAAAATATGTTATGTTTCACTCAAAATATATTCCTTTGGCGGTTTTGATGAGATAAGGGAGGAATGTTGTTGGTTTCAACATTCGAGAAGTGGTATATGTCTAATTTGTACTCTTACTAGCAAGATGCCCGTGCGTTGCACGGAACATCAAGATCTTGTGGGAGAAAAGGATGAACGAGGGAAGGCCTTATCTGCAAATGTGGTGAAGAGTGTGGGTAAATTTCTGTATTTTCCTTCCTATCCGTCAGATATAAATCGGACGACCTACATTGCAGGATGGCAGGCCCACCATCATCACCAACTCTATTTTTTATCCCTACTCTTATAAAAAGCATTGTCGGTGATGATCGTGTGCCTGCCATCCTGCAATATAGGCCGTCCGATCTATATTTGACAGATAGGAAGGAAACTATGGCAATTTTGCAAAAAGATATCCACACCCCTCTCCACATTTGCAAATAAGGCCTTCCCTCGTTCATCCTTTTCCCCCACAAGATAAACTACTCATACAAATGCATCTTGATGTTGCGTGCAATGCATGGGCATCTTGCTAGTTGTTGCAAAAATCCCATGTGTGTGTGAGAGAGAGGGAGAGTGGAGGAGGACGGAGTGCATGTGTGACAAAGACACAAGGAGTGTGTGTGCGATAGGTATCAACTTAAAATGAGGCGATAGTGTGTGTGTGCACGATCGAGAGGGCATGTCTCAAGAAGGGAAGAAAAATCTACATAGATACAAGGAGCATGAGAGAGACATGTATGCGATGGTGGAAGCACGAATGTGCGGGTGTATAAACCTATCTAGAGGCTAGCTAGTTGATAAATGTTTGTGAGAGAAATACGAGTCGGGGTGCGAAAGCGAGAGTTTTGTGTGTGAGAGAGAGACGGTAGTCGGGAAGGGGAGTGGAAGCAGGAGTTTTGTGTGTGTCTGAGAGAGAGAGAGAGGAGACGGTAGTCGAGGTTGTCTGATTGGTAAACAAATGAAGTCTGGGATGGAGACGAAAAGGAGACCGCAACAAATGTTGTGTCTACAGGAAAGCGAGAGAGAGTAATTTTAGTGGTATGAGTCATATGTAGAGACATATAGGGTGTGTGTGAGAGAATCCCATAAGAGAAAGACAAAGTGAAAGCCGAGTGGAGACTGTGTGTGTGGCGGTGAAAAATAAAGCTTAGGTAGCGAGTGATACCAAAGAATTGTAGAGACGTGAGAGATAATGAAAACCGTGTAATGTATAATGATAGGGAGAGTGTGACACTTCTCAAGGGAGACGTCGAGAGACCATGTTTGCGAGGATAGGAGAAACATGAAGTGAGCGTGCGGGTGAGCTGGAGAAAAGAGAGTGATAGCTACCTGAAGGAGCATGCATGCGAGAGAGATGGGCGTGAACGGAGTGAACAAAAAAGGGATTCAAATATTTGAATTCGAGATGATGATACATGTAATCTATACTCGAACCAAAATTGATCTATCAAACATGCATACTCATATGAATTCACGCACATCTATGTTATTTAATATGTAGATATTACTGATCCATACATTTTAGTAGAACATAATTTGGTTAAAAAATTTCAAATTCAACCTTAAGATTTCGAGATCGTTGTATTTGTAAATCATATTATACATATAAAGGATCAGAATTCTTAGTTGTGCTTTTGAAAGTATATATATATATATATATATATATATATATATATATATATATATATATATATATATATATATATATATATGATGTATATAGAATGTAATTCCAATTGAAAATGGATCCCGCCCAAAAAACTAGAATACAAACGGGATTCGAATTGAGTTGGCATGGTAAACATGCACTCTGCAAAATTTGAACAAAGCGGGGAAAGTCACAGTAACCGCCCGAAACCAAAATCTGCGAGATGGAAATCCCTACTACCTATCCCTGCCACGCAAAGCCTATCTGCTGGATTTCTATAGGTTCCGATAGGGGTAGGTTTGTAATTTCACCCAAACGTGACGTAACCGCCTCTCACCCAGATTCATACACGGTGGGCGCCAAAACACAGTGTGTCCTCGGCCAAAATCGACTCCCTCCCCGATTCATATTCATACACGGTGGGCGCCAAAAACAAACTCTTGTCGGCAAATATTCGGTGTATGCGAGATTACCGTCCTATCCCCAACCGACTAATGTTGCTGTGATGTAGTAGAAATTTGAAACGGGGCTAAGTTTATAAATTTCCTCACATTTGAGACAAGCGAGCCCTGAATACATGGTTCCACCTTCCTCTCTACCTCCCTTTTCCCCATTTGTACTCCGTGGGCGCCAAAACACCCTCTCCACCCCACCCTCCTCCGTCCGCCGCCATCCGCCACCCCATCCACCACCATCCTCCTCCACCATGCTGGAGCTGATACCCCAATGCCGCCGTCCATTACAAGAGATCAACCTCTCTCATCCACGGCTTCGGACCGGGATCCTTGCATCCCGTCCTCTCGCTTCATCCCCGCCGTCATCCACCTTGTCGGGGCCGCTCCTACGACCGTCTCGTCCACCGCGCCCCGCCACCAGCGTCTACCCTCCTACATCTGCTTCCATGCCACCGACAGCCATCACTACCGCAGCACCGTCAAATTCTCAGCAGATGCATACATGGCGCCGCACCAGAGGCGGTACTCTTTCGTATCTGCTCAACTTATTTATCGTAGCAAGAAAATAGATCGCCACTGCTTTATTTATCGCAAAGTTGCCTTTGTCCGGTTTGCACCTTCAGATCCGCCATGGCATGCTCAACACTATACACCCAATGCTTAAGGTTTTCCCCTTTTATATTCCACACTAGTTAAATCAAAGTAGACTAAATTTCAAAATTGGGTCAGTCGATTTTTCAGAGCTCGCCGGAGTTCGCCGGTGCGATCGAAGGGGCTCGGGTGGTTGTGGGGCCTCGCCGAACGAAGAAAACTCGACGCGGGTGGGGGTTGGGGTGGGGGTGGGGGTGGCAGAGGAACACAGGAGGTGGTGGCCGGTGGTCCGGCCGGCGGCCCGTGCGGTGTTCTGTATGGGAAGAATCAGAGACGAGGAAGAAGAAGGGTTAGGAGACGTAGGATCATCATCCAACCGCCTGAAATGGTCGAGAGACAGCTGGGAGTTGCATTCTTAATGCGCTCTGGTTCATCATGTGTGGGCACTGCGCAACCAATATTTTATTATCCAAAATCTGCTTGCTCTTCTTTACCATGTTCCTCTTCCGTTCTTCTTTAATATGTACTCTCTCCATTCCTAAATACAAGTCTTTGTATAGATTCCGCCATGGACTACATATGGAGCAAAATGAGTGAATCTACACTCTAAAATGTATCTAGATACATCTGTATGTGATTCATAGTGGAAATCTCTACCAAGACTTATATTTTGGAATGGAGGGAGTATGATAGTAGTACAGTATGTTCCTTGTACTGAAGATGAGCAAGGACATTTGTAGTGTAGAGGTCTATACGGTCGGTTGTGATGGACACTTTGAGCCTCTTTGATTTGTAGGATCTTGTAAACATAGGAATAGGATTTGTAGGGGCCTGCCCACTTGAATCCTATAAGAATAGCAAGGAAATGCGGGGAGCTGTTTGGCCTTTGGGAGTTACACTGATATTAACAGTATCGCACCTTCACTTGAAGAGAGCTGGTATCTGAAGCTTTCTAGCCGTACCGGCAATACTAGCACATATATTCCAGCAAGTTCCACTTTGCTTATTTTACTCTGATGCTCAAGGTTTTCCCGTTATATCTACACTACGATCTGTGTAGCTTCTTTGTGTCGCACTAGCAGCAGTCCACTCTTGAAGCTAAACACTGCAATGACTTAAAAAATTGGCACCAAGGCATTGAGTGCCATTCTGGATGCAATGAAACTCATACGCTCCCCACCTGTTGATTCTTGTTCAGAATATGATCCTAATGACTATTCTAACCTCAAGGAGTCAAAGGCAGATGGCCTGTCCTGTTCACCCATCAAGGTGCCTGTTCTAATTTGGCAATGTTTTATTGGTTGCGGGTATCTTGCATATGTTGTCTTGCATTTCTTCTACTTTGTTGCACCGCCATCTGCTTAGTTTACTCATCATATATGTCGAGATGCCATGCCCATCCATTATCAATACATATTCCATCTATCATCATACCATGTTTTTCCACTCAAATGTTGTTCTTGTGCATCAGACATCAAAAAGGAAGAGGGTGATTGTCGAACCTGAAGGAGCACCAGCAAAGTCCTTGAAAAACATGGTGGTGCCGGAGAAATCAGACAGCACCCCACTTATATTGGATGTACAACCAGTGACACAAAACGTAGGACCGACTCCAGCAGACTGTACCCATACTTCACTGGCCACACCACTAGCCTCACCACACAGGACCTGCACTCCAGCAAATGGTATACCAATTTCATTTGCCATAGCACCAGCTGTACCACAGAAAAATCCCACTCCAGCAAAAAGTATAGCAAGTCCATCGGCCGAACACCTATCCCAACTGCAGAGACGACCAATTCCTACAGATTGGAACCCCATTCCATTTATTCCCAGTTTAAAAGACAATGCTTTCAATGTTGTTGGGGACTACGTGCATATATTCCCATCATGGGAAGATTATTGTGAAGACAAACACCATTTTCACATCTTCCTGTCCAACTTAAGTGTAGGTGCTATTATTCATGATTATTATTTTCCTGTTTTCTACTGATTGAACACATCAATGATTTGCATTACATTATTGTAACTAGGCGAGGGTCAATCTGGATAGTCATGACGAGCAAAGCTTGCTTGTGCTTTTCAAGGAAGCATTGCAGCAGTATCGATGTTACCTGAGGAAATCACACTTTGATGGCAAGTCTATAAACGAATTTCTGGTAAAAGTCTCCTGTGCTAAATTTAGAAGACATTGAATGGAAAAACCTTGTTATGCACTGGTCTCGTTCCCAGGATGAGGTATTGTCTATGAAATCACATGACAATTTGAACTTCTACTTTCCGCATGTGCCTTACGGATCTTTTTTGCAGGAAATCTTCTCGAAGAAGAATTCCAGTTTGACAAGAATGATAGGATATCACAAATATGCTGCCCGCTGCTTTGCTCTTGTTAGTACCTGTTGTCCTGTATCACTGTACTTGCATAGATACCAGGTTCATTATGTGATAACAGTATGCATGATAGCTTTCTTATCAATTGTTCGCTCCAAATTATCTGATCTGTATGAATGGTTACATTAGTGTAGAATATATCCAATGCCAATGTTTTTAGCTCTGCATTGTTCTTGTAAGTACATGCTGTCCTTTATCAGTGTACTTATAATGACAGGTAGTTGTTCATGTACCATCACTCTGCAGCTTATTTTCCTTTGCCCTCCATTTTCTACACATCAGATCTATATTTACTCTTACCATAAGGTTGGTACTGAAGAAGTTTAGCTGTGCATTGCTCTTGGCTATACCTTTTGCCTGTATCGCTGCACTTACATTTATAGCTACTTGGTTAGGTAGCATCACTCTTCATCTTATCTTAAATATTCTCCATTTTTTCGTATATTATCACATCTATATTTACTCTTAACAAAATGTAGAATAAAGGCAATGCTTTTGAAGAAGATTCTGTGGTAAACTTCTTGAATTGCCCCCATCAGCATGGTCAAGGCCTTTATAGAGCCTGTCTTCACCAATAATGTAAGTTTGTCCATCTCAAGCCTTCAAACTTTGTTGTATATATTTGGTTAGGCGTGACTGCAACAGCTGTTTATTTTTGGTGTTTGCATCAAATTGCTTGTTTAAAGTTTATTATGTAGTTCATAAACAAAAGTTTGTACTTTCTCAATTTAAGTTTTCAGTTGTACAACCAAGTTCCTTCTTCATACCACGTAAATTAAACTATACATAGCAAGTGATCTTCTTTTGCACTGCATGTATGCTTCTGTTCTTCATCTGTAATCCAGTGGTGTGGTGAACCTACCCACTACAGCACAATGTCATATTCTGTAGTGTCTTAACTATGAACAATGTCATGTCATTCTACTATTATTGAAACCATCTCTTTATTAGCCAATCTGAAATGGTATAAATTGACAGCACACTAACCATTGATACTTATGAGTTCTTGATCTGTAATCCAGTAGTGCCATGAAGCTGCCCACTCCTTCACAATGTCATTTCCTGCCATGTCTTGACCTGAACAATACCATATTGTGTTAATGCAATTTTAAAATGTGTCACTTTATTTGTCAGTAAGAAATGTGATGAATTGTCAACACTGATACCTTTATGTGCAAAACCTGTCATCTGTCTGCTTGTTTATCTTTCAGAATGAGGAAGATATAAGTGTTGAACAAGCGCAGTCTCATCATCTTGCTCAGCTACTTGCGCTGCAGCTCCCCAACAGGGCTAACCTTTCTTGAACTCTATTGAAGTGCTGTCGATTTTGTATATTATTTTGTCGGCGTGTTTATTTGCACTAGTGGCGATCTTTGATGCCCAGTGTATGTAATCTGATGTCTGCTTGTGCTTTATTATCATAGTGGCGAACTTTGATGCCTAGTGGACGTAATATGCCATAATTTCTTTATTGTATAGTCTAGGTTTTTTCTTATTCACGATGCTGTAGTTAATT
>NC_041392.1:605569476-605571149 GCF_002162155.2 Triticum dicoccoides | reverse complement strand
TATATATATATATATATATATATATATATATATATATATATATATATATATATATATCCTGTCTTCACAATAAGCCGGCCAAACTGTAAAATTACGGTACATAATCGGGCCGTCATGCAATCACGATGTAGGTTGGGCCTGAAACGTGCCGAACAGCTCATGGGCCGGTAGCAACCTGAAATGAACCCCGGCCCATGATTGTGCGAATCAAATCAC
Source organism: Triticum dicoccoides (assembly GCF_002162155.2). Taxonomy (NCBI): domain Eukaryota; kingdom Viridiplantae; phylum Streptophyta; class Magnoliopsida; order Poales; family Poaceae; genus Triticum; species Triticum dicoccoides. The sequence goes on along the minus strand of NC_041392.1, from coordinate 605,570,933 downwards.
GGGCTTTTAACAGGCCAAAATTGTCTCGGTCCTTGTTTGGCCCAATCAAATATCGGCTGCAAGCAGGTCGGATGCAAACCGGGCCGTAGTTAGGCCCAACTATATGACGGGCTTTTAACAGGCCGAAATTAATATAGGGCCGAAATGTTAAACATGCCCTCAACAGGCCAAAACTTATATCAGGCCGAATTACTGAGTGGGCCTTTAGCAAGTGGACCCAAAAGCATAGTGTCCAGTTGACGGGCCGAATCTGATATGGGCCATAATTGAGCCCAAAGCCTCTTAAAGGGCCGGACCTGATCTAGGCCATAATTTGGCCCAGAACGTGGTATGCTTTTAACGGGCCGGATCTCATATGGGCCACTATTAGGCCCGGAGCGTGGCATGCCATTAATGGACCGGATCAAATATGGGCCGTCATTTGGCCCAAAACATGGCAGCCAGTTAATGGGCCGGCCTACTAGGGTCCTCAAAATCTTATGGGCCTACAGCTGGGCTGGCCCATTAATGTCGGCGAAATCTCGTCGGCCTTTAGCTGGGTCGGCCCATTATGATCTGCAAGAATCTTGTGGGCCCACTACTCGAAAAAGGGCTGCTAGTGGCGCACCTATTTTCGCTACTAATGGCGCACTACTGGTGCACCACTAGCATCACGCCATTGGAATTTTTTTCTAATGGCGCACCTGTGGTGCACCATTAGTATGGCCCATGGTGCGCCATTAGTATCTGGTATACTAATGCCGCACCACATAGAAGTGCGCCATTAGTAACAATTTTTTTTCAAATTTTTTTCCAGATATTTTTTTAATTTTTTCAAAAAAATTCAATTTTTTTTTCTTAATCTCAGGTAATTATGTCTTAATCTCAGGTCAATATGCTTAATCTCAGGTCAAATCGCACTCCGTGGTCAAACTTCCCAAAAGGTCACCCATCCTCACACTACTCCAACCCAAGCACGCTTAACTACAAAGTTCTATCCAACCCCAGCAACAGCTCACTTCACAGGCACTTGTTGATATATCTAGCATATCAATCCTATTATACCTTGTTGATGTCCAGGACTTTGTTCATGTTCATGACTATGATGAAATTTTGAAAAATATTTCAAACTTCCCGGTCATATTACGTATCACTTTTTGAAAAAAAAATTAAAAAAAATTCAAAACCTTTTTTTTTGAATTTTTTTGCCTCTAGATCTTGAAAGCCCCGTAACTTTTTTTGTGTTAGGGTTTTGGGGATTTTAAAAATGTTTAACAAGGTTCCCCCAGTTAAATTCGGATGTAACTTTTCGAGTAGATGATTTTTCATATATAAAACTTTTTAATCCGAGTTCGTATGCAAAAGTTATGCCCATTTTACAAATTTCTAGAGAGATTTTGCAAATAAAGTCGAAATTTATATTTGTAAATTTTCCCAACAACTAGACCACATATCACATGGCAAACTTATTTTCTTTT
>NC_041392.1:605546288-605569259 GCF_002162155.2 Triticum dicoccoides | reverse complement strand
CACCGTGGGTGTGGTGCGCCATTACTATGTCAACTAGTAATGGTGCACCACACCCACGGTGCGCCATTAGTAACAAATTTTGTTTTTTTTCAAAACTTCTAATGGCACACCGCACACCAGGTGCGCCATTAGTAATATATTACTAATGGCGTACCTGTATGTGGTGCGCCATTGCTATATTATAATGGCGCACCACACACGTGGTGCACCATTAGTGTCCATTTCATCTATAGCCGTTTTCCTAGTAGTGGTCTTTACCTGGGCCGGCCCATTATGGCACACAAAAATCTTGTGGGCCTTTACCTGGGCCGGCCCATTATGGTCCGCAAAATCTTGTGGGCCTTTAGCTGGGCCTGCCCATTATGGTCCGCAAAATCTTGTGGGCCTTTAGCTGGGCCGGCCCATTATGGTCCACAAAATCTTGTGGGCCTTCAATTGGGCCGACCCATTTAAATTGATGGGCCAGTCCACGTGTCAACATATCATAGGCGCGTCTCGCCCATTGGATGAGTGACACCTGTGTTAATGCAGACCTGACACGTGTCTCCTCCAGCCAATGATGATTTTACACGTGGAAAATCCCAATTGGTTGGGGCTGTTAACGGGTTATCAGATCCAAAACCCGACCCGATAGCTTAACGGCGTTCTGTTACGGTGGATGCCACGTGTCGGTCACCCTTGACGAAAGCACTTCTGTGACACATGATTTATCATCATGGAAGTGGACACTTCCGTGATGATAATTTTGGTAATGTCATGGAACACTTCTACGACAGCACATGTATGACTATCTTGATTCTGTCATAAAATCGTCATGGATGTACATGCATGATAGAAAATGCAACCTACTGTGACAAACACGTATCATCACGAAAGTGTATTTTTTTTGTAGTTCAAGCTTGCCTTCCATGCCAAGGAGAGTCCCATCCGGACACGGGACGAAGTCTACAGTCCGGCCAAAGGATATAGTCCGGCTGTCCGGAGACCCCCTAATCCAGGACTCCCTCAGTAGCCCCTGAACCAGGCTTCAATGACAGTGAGTCTGGCACGCAGTTTTGTCTTTGGCATTGCAAGGAGGGTTCCTCCTCTGAATACTCCATAGAAGATTTTGAACACAAGGATAGTGTCCGGCTCTGCAAAATAAGTTCCACATACCACCATATAGAGAATAATATTTCCACTAATCTAATCTGCTGACATGTTTTGACAGCATGACATCATGTCCTGGCCCAGTCATTATTCGAACCGTTTTTCTCAACCAACACCGCACATAACGTGAGGCGGTTTTCTTGACACGTCTTGTCAAAGCAGGGATCGTGTCCCCTTATTACGGGATTCTCATCAATACGGACGTGGGTAACCCAACCGCGCCATCAATTACGGTGCTTGGGGAATAGGCGATTTTACCAGGCAAATGGGGAGGCGTATCACCTCTTTCGCCCTTATAAAGGGACACAGATTCCTCCTTTTCACCCACGCCTTCTTCCTCCTCGCTTATGCATTCTCACGCACTCGAGCTCCAGCGCCCAAGCTCGCGCCCTTCCTCTCAAACCACTCCAAACATGTCCGGAGCTGGAGACAAGTGGATGGTCTCCTCCGTCATGGAGGAGCACATCGCAAAGTTACGGGAAGCCGGATATCTAGTCGCGGATATCGCGCATTGGCTGCCAGATGCGGGGCAGATCATCCCTACGCCTGAACCCCATGAGAGGGTAATTTTTCTTACCTACTTCGTCCGCGGACTTGGATTTCCCCTCCACCCATTTGACCGCGGGCTCATGTTCTACTATGGGCTGAATTTTCATGATCTGGCCCCCAGTTTCATCCTCAACATCTCGGTGTTTATCGTCGTGTGCGAGGCCTTCCTCCGCATCAAGCCCCACTTGGGCCTGTGGCTGAAGACTTTCAATGTGAAACCGAAGGTGGTGGTCGGCCAGCAAGCAGAGTGCGGAGGTGCCATGGTGGGCAAAATGCCAAAGGTCACCTGGCTCGAAGGCTCCTATGTGGAGACCATAAAGGGGTGGCAATCGGGGTGGTTCTACATCACCGAGTCACGCGACACCAACTGGGTGGCGGCCCCCAAATTTCGATCTGGAATCCCCATGTGGCTCACTTCCTGGAAAGAGATGGAACTGTCCTGGGGTTCCCCGGTAGAGCTGACCGGACTCCAGACCTACATCAGGAACATGATGAGCAAGAAAATCAGGCTCGTCAACGTGGTCCAGGTCATTCTCTTTCGTCGGATTCTCCCATGTCAATGACGGGCATTCAATTTGTGGGAGTTTGACCCAGCGAAGCACCAGACGCTGCGAGAGCTCTACGACACGACGCACAAGGACGTCTGGAGGGTGTTGTTCAAGGGCGTCGAGGTAACTCCTTATCTCACCGAGGACCGCGGACTCAGCGCAAAGCGCCATGCCAATCCGGTTTTTATATCTCACAGGGTACTTATTTGCCCTAGTTAAATGATGTGCGGGGTCTAAGCTCCCATGCCCATAACAGGATTGGATAAAGACAGCGGAGCAGCTCAATTGCCCAGCCCCCCTGCCTGAAGATCCTATAGATGCTCTCCTAACGGAGATGCTGGCTCCGGCACCTTATGAGGTGCCGGTGAAGAAGACCAAGAAGAAGGCCACGGGAACCCGAAAGGGTCTTCGGCGCAAGGTTGTATCAGACTCATTGTCCGATGACTCTGACGCGCACTCCTCCCATGAAAACGAGGAGGAGGAGGAGGAAAGTTCTCCCCCCAGTCGGGGGAGACAAGAAAAGGAAGGCCCACCCAACCGGGGAGGCCGAAGGGTCCAAGAAGGGAAGGACCCTCCTTCCGGACTGCTCCACGACAGCCGCCTACAGTGGCGACGAGTGGTTACCCAAGGAGAAGCCCCTGGCGAAGTCGTAAGTATCCGGACACCATAGTAATTCATGGTACATTTTATTGCAATGTTTCTCATTACGCCGCATATGATTATGCAGTCCGTCCCGAGCCCATCTCGACGTATCTACGTCGGACGGTTCATTGGACTCGTCGGATATGAATAGCGATTCACTTATGACCGCCTCCACCCCTCTCCCTATGGACAACGTCGAAGTGTTGTCCCGAAAGGCACCAAGACGAGGGGAGGTAGTCCTGGGGGCGCCTCGAGGCGACCTTCCGGATCCTAGGCGCAAAGGGAGCAAGACTCCCACAGGCTCCAAGTTCGGCCCCCAGCCGAATACTGCCCCGGAATCTTCGGTGGTTCCGGACTCCGGCAGGCGATCCCCCGTTAAGGGGGGCAAGCCGCCCGTGTCGGTGTCCTTTGTCGCACCAGAGGCACCGGACAACTTGTTGGAGGCGCTTCGCGGCGCTTCCATCGACGAAGAGCACCGCACTATCATGAGTGGGGTGATCGAGAAAGTTCAGTCCGCCAAAAACGGACTAACCGAAGCTTGTGCCAGCCTCCTAACAGGCTTTGAGGTAAGCAGTCAACATATAAGAAAATATTACCGCATAGACAGTAGCCCCTGATGCTCTGTTCGGCGTTCATGAAGAAAGGCCGAATAGAGGATCAAATGATGACTCAGGAGTCTAATCAGAATATGTCTATGTGTATGTGCAGGCTTCACTACTGGCTGCTGCCGCACGTACTGCGGAGGTCTCTGCATTGAAGCAGGACCTGGAGCGGTCCGAGGACGAGCTCGGCCTTACCAAGAGGCAGCTCGAGGAGAGCAAAGGTAAGCAATACCTTGTCTGCGCTTTAAAAAGAAGTTCGGTTGTAAAGTAATAGGATCATCATGAATTTGCCAGGGGCTTCGACCGAGGTGGCGGCCCTGAAGAAGGCGCTGTCCGAGGCCGAAGACAAAGCGGCCAAGGAGCGTCGTGAGCGGGAAAAGCAAGAAGCCCGGGTAGGCGAGGTGCAGCAAGAACTCGAGGCTCTCGCCAAAAAACATGAGTCCTTGGAGCTTGACTCTAAGACGCGAGAGTCCGAGCTTGCGAAGGCGCTCGAAAGCGCAGGGAGCGCCAAGGCTAAAGCCCACAAGGCCCTCCAGGAGATGGATGCGGTGAAGAAGATAGCAGCGGGTAAGGCATTCATTATGCAAAGCAAGCATGTGAAGGAAACTTTCCTTTTACTTACCCGAGTTCAGAGCTCTCCAGGAGCGTTCGCAGATCTTCCCCGCAGTGTACTGGATGCCGCAGAGTTTTACCGAGCTGAGGAGGGGAGCTCGACGGAAAAGTTGTTTTGGTCTCAGTATATTGGGACCAAACATCCAATGCCCTTGAGCGACCAGCTGAAGCAATTGGTCGAGCTTCACAAGGCGGCCGAACAGGCCATGCAGGGTCTTATAGTCCGGATATGGCCTGGTGAGCCCCTGCCCGGCAGCTACTTCGGTCTGGTGAGGCGGCTTGTGGATGCCTGCCCACGGCTTGAAGTCATAAAGCGATCCTTCTGCATCGAGGGTGCGCGTAGGGGTTTTTCCCGGGCGAAGGTGCACTGGGCGAAGCTGGACGCCGTGAAGCTGGTGAAGGAGGGGCCGCCGGAGGGCAAGGAGCATCGCTGCCCCAAAATGTATTATGAGTGTCCTGAAGGTTTCCCGCCTTGTGGCGGATGAATGTGCCAGAGATGTAATTTTTGAATGAACATGCTCATGTGATCCTGTAATGTGAAACGAGTTCATTTGCTCTATGCAATGCTTTTTTAATTTAAAATATTACCTTTTGTGCAGCCATTTATAAAATCTGAGAGTTGGCCAGTCGTCGGCTTCTGCCCCCATGTAACTAGTACTGGGGTGTTTGGGATAAACCTGAGCATTCTTTATCCCAATTTTGGGTCCTTCGAGGGAGGTGTTCAGCACCACGAACGAGGCAATCGGACTATAAGGCTTTATCATTCTCACTTAGCTATAGAAGTCTACAATTTTAAATTTTGGCGAAGCCCCTAGTATTCAGAAGGCCGAATTTGGGGCGCTATACATGCCTAAGTCGGGCAAGGCCGACTCCTCGCCTGAAGCAGAAAAAGTCATTAAGGACATGAGACCTCTTGAACAGCGACCAGCTCTCGCCTTGTCATGACAGTCAGTTTTTGGCTTTCTCGACTGAGGTGCTCGTCCGGAAGAACCGGGACACAATCGCAGTAGTTCTCCCAGCGCTACCTTAGCCGATATAGAGGAACGTAAGATACCAAAGCATGGGAGCCGGGCAAACCCAACTATTGACCCAAGACATGATTCGGAGCTGATGCATATAATGCTATAAGTTCGGGGTGCCGCACTATCAAAAGTGTTCGGACTTCTCACACCGTATTATGGGGTAAACGAAAGCCCCTGGCATACTGACCGTGCCAGAATGTACGGGTGCAAGTAGTCGCAAATGAGCATATAAGAAAAAGGGATGGGTAATGCAATAATAGACTAATGCTATGCATTGTCATTGAAATAATATGTCGAAGCGTATTGATACAAGTAGTGCAATAAGCAGAAAATAGGACTATTTGACATGTCCTATCCAAGGGCAAGCTGCGTATGAATAGTAGAAAGCGGGTATATCGATTATTATTAGAGACCACCTGGGGGTTCCCGTGTACATCTTAGCTTCTTGCCTCCTTGGATGTTCCTTCCCGTAATGTGTCCGGCAAATGTACTGCCGGAAAGGGCTTCCAGAGAGTTAGCTCCTGGAAGAGAAAAAATGATAAAGGTATACAGCCCCTAGGGCTGTTAAGCCGCATTACGGGACGTTCCCTGATCGTTCCCCCGCCTATGCCCATGGTATTTTCAGTGCGTAATTATGTACGCGCGGCACGCATTTCGTCTCTTGACTGGGACTGGGACGGGGGCCGAATTGCTAGGCGAGCTCTGAACGCGCCAGGCGATCCTATTGCAGTTTACTCCGGACTCTCTTAGCGGTGTCCGGGGGCTGTGTCGCCGAATTGGTGGTTTGCCTTAAAAGGCTGCTTTGTGCTCTTCCGTGGAGAGCGAGCATTCTGTGTTTCCATTGACTGTTATGACCCCCTTAGGTCCTGGCATCTTGAGCTTGAGGTATGCGTAATGCGGTACCGCATTGAATTTTGCAAATGCGGTTCGCCCGAGCAGTGCGTGATAGCCACTGCGGAACGGGACGATATCAAAGATTAACTCCTCGCTTCGGAAGTTGTCCGGAGATCCGAAGACCACTTACAGTGTGATTGAGCCCGTGCAATGGGCCTCTACACCTGGGATGATGCCCTTAAAGGTGGTTTTGGTGGGTTTGATCCTCGAGGGATCTATACCCCTTTTGCGCACTGTATCCTGATAGAGCAGGTTAATGCAGCTGCCGCCGTCCATAAGGACTCGAGTGAGGTGAAATCCGTCAATGATGGGGTCTAGGACTAGTGCGGCGGATCCGCCATGATGGATACTAGTGGGGTGGTCCCTGCGATCAAAGGTGATCGGACACGCGGACCATGGGTTGAACCTTGGGGCGACGAGCTCCATCGCATAGACGCCCCTTAGTGCACGCTTCCATTCCCTGTTGGGAATGTGGGTTGCATATATCATGTTCACCGTCTTCACTTGTGGGGGGAACCTCTTCTGTCCTCCCGTCTTCGGCGGCCGGGGCTCCTCCTCGTCATCACTATGCAGCCCCTTGTCCTTGTTTTCGACATTTAACTGTCGGCCTGCTGAACACCCAGCATTCTCTGTTGGTGTGATTGGCTGGTTTATCGGGGGTGCCGTGGATTTGACACGAGCGATCGAGTATGCGGTCCAAACTAGACATGCCCGGAGTACTTCTTTTGAATGGATTTTTCCGCTGACCGGATCTAGAGCCTCTGAATCCGTCATTGATTGCCGTATTATCGGTGTTATCGCCGTTGTTGCGGCACGTTGGTCTGTTACGACGTGGTCTGCCATTGGCATCTTTGGTATCTGAAGTGCCCGGATTCCTTGATGTGATGTTGCTGCGGGCCAGCCAGCTATCCTCACCCGCGCAAAAGCGGGCCATGAGTGTCGTGAGGGCTGCCACAGACTTCGGCTTCTCCTGGCCGAGGTACCGGGCAAGCCACTCGTCACGGATGTAATGCTTGAATGCCGCTAAGGCCTCTTCATCCGGACAGTCCACAATTTGGTTTTTCTTAGTTAGGAATCGTGTCCATAATTGCCTGGCCGATTCCCCTGGCTGCTGAGTTATATGGCTCAAGTCATCAGCATCCAGTGGTTGCACATAAGTGCCCTGGAAGTTGTCAAGGAATGCGTCTGCCAAATCCACCCAACTGCCGATGGAGTCTGCTGGCAAGCTATTCAGCCAATGCTGAGCTGGTCCTTTGAGTTTTAGTGGGGGATACTTGATGGCATGCAGATCATCACCGCGAGCCATGTGGATGTGAAGGAGGAAATCCTCAATCCATATAGTGGGATCTGTTGTACCATCATATGATTCGATATTTACGGGTTTGAAACCCTTCGGGAATTCGTGATCCATAACTTCATCAGTGAAGCATAGGGGGTGTGCGGCGCCTCTGTCCCGGGCTATATCACGACGCAGTTCATATGAGTCTTGTCTGCTATATTCGGCCTGGCTAGATTTACTTTTAGTGTATCCGGCGCGATGGTCATCGTCCCGCGTTGGCGCGCGCCCCCATGACCTGTATGTCAAACTTGCATGTTTTGCCCTGCTGTCCGATATGTCTCGCAGGTCCCGTGTGTTGCCCCGAGCCTTGGTATTTTTGTTTGAGTGGCGGCGGGGTGCAGGCTGAACTTTAGGCTGAAACGCCTCTCTGGCTCGGCCACGCAGTGGCCGGTCAGCCGCATCGTACACTAGTGAAGTGGGTCTCAATGCTTCCTCCTCGAGGTGAGGTAGCAACCTGCGCTTTGGGTAACTCTTGGAGGGGCGCTCGAGTTCGTATTCCTCAGCCGCAAGGACTTCGGTCCATCTGTCTGCTAGCAAGTCTCGATCAGCTTGAAGCTGTTGTTGCTTTTTCTTCAGGCTATTTGTTGTGGCCATAAGCCGGCGCTTGAAGCGCTCCTGCTTGACGGGATCCTCAGGCACGGTAAATTCTTCATCGTCGAGGCTCACCTCATCTTCGGAGAGAGGCATGTAATTGTCCTCCTCCGATTCTCCATCTGCTGCCTGCTCTGGAGGGCTGGCTTGTTCACCCTCCCGCTCTACATCGTGCTGGAGGGGATTGTGGTTGTCTTCGGCACTATCCGGAGTGTTATTGTCTCTTGTGCCGGTATCACTACTTTTGCTGTGGCGGGACTTAGAGCGGCGCAGCTGGCGTCGGCGCTTGGGTTGCTTCTTCGAGGGGTCATCCTCCCTTGTCTCATCGTCATTGCCTTCTTTGGCGGTGTCCACCATGTATATATCATATGATGAGGTGGCGGTCCAGCGCCTTGTGGGCGGTGGTTCCTGTTCGCCTCCTGCATCGTTGTCCATACCGTCGATGTCTTCGGAGTCGAAGTCGAGCATGTCAGTTAAATCGTCGACAGTGGCTACTAAGTGGGTGGTGGGTGGGCTGCGAAAGGCGAGTGCTGAAAGATATCCGCGGAGGTGAACTCCATGATCGGCGCCCAGTTGGATTCCATAGGCACAGATGCAGGCTGCTCGGAGTCCGTGGCCGGAGACGAATCCAGTGGTTCGGCGACACGGTTCTCATAAGGGGTGAAGTCAGTATCCGACTCCATCGCCACTAAGAGTGCGGCCTCCATGGCGGGGTCTATCCCTCCCTCCTCGGATGGCACAATTTGCTCCGGATTGAAGACCGGAGTAGTTGCAGATGCGATCTCCCGAACACTGTCCAACGGCAGAGTTACGTCATGCTCGTCGTGATTGTGCGGTGCACCTGGCATGGGCTCCAATCCGTCGAAGATCAAGTCTCCAAGGATGTCGGCAGTGTAGTTTATGTTTCCAAACCTGACCTGATGGCCAGGGGGGTAGCTCTCGATCTGCTCCAGATGGCCAAGCAAATTGGCCCGCAGTGCGAAGCCTCCGAATATGAAGATCTGTCCGGGGAGGAAAACCTCACCCTGGACCGCATCGTTACTGATGATCGAAGGGGCCATCGAGCCTTATGGTGACGGCACAGTGGAACTCTCAATGAAAGCACCAATGTCGGTGTCAAAACCGGCGGATCTTGGGTAGGGGGTCCCGAACTGTGCGGCTAAGGTGGATGGTAACAGGAGGCAGGGGGCACGATGTTTACCTAGGTTCGGGCCCTCTTGATGGAGGTAATACCCTACATCCTGCTTGATTGTTCTTGATCATATGATTATTACAAGAGTTGATCAACCACGAGATCGTAGAGGCTAAACCCTAAAAGCTAGCCTATGGTATGATTGTATGTTGTCCTACGGACTAAACCCTCTGGTTCATATAGACACCGGAGGGGGCTAGGGTTACACAAATTCGGTTACAAGGGAGGAGATCTAAATATCCGTATTGCCAAGCTTGCCTTCCACGCCAAGGAGAGTCCCATCCAAACACGGGACGAAGTCTTCAATCTTGTATCTTCATAGTCCAACAGTCTGGCCAAAGGATATAGTCCGGCTGTCCGGAGACCCCCTAATCCAGGACTCCCTCACTCGTATTCATCAATATCAATCAAGTAGGATGTAGGGTATTACCTCTATGGAGAAGGCCCGCACCTGGGTAAACATCGTGTCCCTTGTCTCCTGTTACCATCGTCCTTAGCCGCACAATTCGGGACCCCCTACCTGAGATCCGCCGGTTTTGACACCGACACCCAGCCAGGGACTTCAAAACCCGGCCCGAGGGCTGTGGTTGTCGGCTCAAGGACTTCGGCAGGCAGCTCGGGGACTGCTGCGGTAGCGCCCGGCCCATGGACTTCAGAGCCTGGACCAGGGGCTGCAGCAGTCAGCCCGGGGACTTCATCGACACAACAAGCGGCAGCCGACTCCAACCGGCCGCCTCCCAGCCCAACCGCCCTCATGCTGGTTGCAGTTCTAGCAGTCGAAGAAATAGCAGCCCCTTCGTGGGCGTAGCCCATCCTTAACTTTCTGGTGAACAAAGAGCTACCGACTAATGAGATCTCGGCTGGACTAGTGCAACATCAGGCAGGAGCTTACACCATTGTCAACAGAGAACTCGTGAGGCGCAGTGTCACTGGTGTGTACCAGTGCTGCGTGGAAGTGGAGAAAGACCAAGCAATCCTCAAAGATATCCACCAAGGCGAGTGTGGTCACCACACGGCTTCAAGATCACTTGTTTCCAAAGCTTTCCGCCATGGTTTCTTCTAGCTGGCTGCTCTAGAAGACGCCAAAGACTTGGTCCAGAAATGTAAAGGGTGCCAGAAGTTCCGCTCCAAACCACATCTGCTGGCTTCTGCACTCAAGACCATCCCTATTGCCTGGCCCTTTGCCGTCTGGGGACTGGACATGGTGGGACCATTCAAGACAGCACGCGGCGGCATGACTCATCTGCGTGTCGCCGTGGACAAGTTCACCAAGTGGATCGAAGCAAAACCAATCAAGAAGTTGAATGGTTCGACTGTTGTGACTTTCGTCGCTGACATCACCATCCGGTATGGCATACGACACAACATCATCACCGACAACGGGACAAAGTTCGCCAAAGGCGGCTTGGCTCGTTTCTGTGGGACGCAGTGCATCCGACTGGACTTAGCGTCTGTTGCCCATCTGCAGTCAAACGGCCAAGTGGAGCAAGCAAACGGCCTCATTTTGCCGGCATCAAATCCCGACTGATCGAGCCTTTGGAGCATTCGGCCGGCTGTTGGCTTGATGAGCTGCCGGCCGTCCTCTGGAGCCTGCGCACAACTCCAAACAAGTCAACCGTCTTCACGCCTTTCTTCCTCGTCTACGGTGCCGAAGAAGAGGCAAAAGAATCACGAGAAGATGGCGTCGATCTGCTGGAAGAAGGCCGGCTGTTGGCACTCAGCCGGTCCACCATCTATCAGCAGAGTCTATGCCGATACTACAATCAGAAGGTCAAGCCAAGATCCTTCCAAGAGGGAGACCTTGTGCTCCGGCTTATCCAGCGGACGGCCGGCCAGCATAAGCTCTCGGCACCTTGGGAAGGCCCCTTCATCATCAGCAAAGTTTTGGGCAACGACTCCTACTACCTGATCGACGCTCAGTAGCCCAGAGCACGCAAGAGAGGCGACTCCGGAAAGGAGACAGAAAGGCCGTGAAATGCAAATCTCCTTCGAAGATTTTACAGTTAATGCAGTATGTACCACGCTACCTTTTGTATTAAGTACGAAGACTCCAGGTCCCCCGAGAAGAGCTCGGGGGCTACCCTCTTTTATCTATATGATAAGTATTATGCCTATGAATGTGTTATTTCATTATTCCGCCTGGCACGAGGTTCGACCAGTCGGCCCGTGGGCTCACCGCCTTGCACTATGTGTGGTGCTTCCTGCAGTCAGACAAGTAGTGTGTTGGCACCTAAAACCTTCTCCTGCCACAAGCCGCAGCTCGCAGAGCGACTGTTCGGTGGGCAGGAGTTAAAGGCAGAAAAGGGTGTCCACATGAAAAATGGCCAAGGACTCAGAGCATGCACATATTTCAAGCTGGCTTCCCGCTTCATCGACCGGCTGCTGAGCAGCCGGCCGGCCGGCCGGCTTCTACTTAACTTGTTAAAACTCTAGTCGGCTAAGTACTTGCCCTCCCGAAAGTAGCTAAGTACTTGACCCAGCCATAGTCCACAGAGAGGCTGTCTGGCTGGCAAGACGACAGCTAAGGGAGGGCGGCAAAGGAAAAAAAGGCCAAGGAGCAGAAAGCAAGAAAAGTCAGAACTCAGCGGAAACACAACTTGTGTGAAAGAATATTTACATATCAAAAGGCCCTTGGCCAGCATTCAACAAAGTTTGAAATACACCCGGCGGGTGGAATTGTGCAAATTTAACAAAAGTTTGTCGAAACTGATAAACCAGGAAAAATAAAGATAAGTCAGCAGCCTAGGGAGCGGCAGAGGGGTCCGGTTGGTGGGCGGAGTCGGTGGTGCCGGTTGGTGTAGTGGACGGCTGGTCAGTCTCCGCTTGGTCGCCCCCAGTAGCAGTCGGCGCACTCGAGTGCGGCTCGTTGTTCAAGACGTGGTCTAGTTGAGGTTGTCCGTCCGCTCCGACCTCTGGCGCATCTTCTTCGCCTTCCTCGTCCTCCTCATCTTCTCCCTCGTCGCTGGAGTCGATCACCTTGGCCGAGTCTTCGCCATCCTCCGGGTTCAACTTGAACGGCGCCTCGATGCCGTTCTCAGCCAGCTTAGGAACGAAGATGCTGGTGTTGGTGTACTCGGCAATCGCCGCTGCCCGTCTGACAAGGTCGCGCTCCACCGCCACCAGATCTTCTTGGGCCTCCTGCCCAAATGTGGTCAACTGGGCTAGATTTAGCTCAGGATACCATGCCTTGACGAACTCCAAGGCCCGGCGTGCTCCAGTCCAAGACGAGGAACCCTTCCAAGCCTCGAGTCGGCCGGCCGCCACCTCCAGCCAGTCAGCAGTCCGACTGGGAGTGCGCGGAGCTGGCATGTCTGGCCATAGGGCGGAGATCACTTCGGCGCCGACACGCTGAAGACGACGTAGCATCCGATGAGCCGGCTGAAGGCGGGCCTGGATGCTGAGAAGCTATTCGCTAAGGGTCCGGGGGGCGTCGGCGGCGATCTGCACGCCTTCCTCCCTCCGTTCTTCACGATAAGCCTCAATAGCCTGGTTGGCGGCGCCAGAGTGGCCAGGAAAGAAGTCTGCTCGGGCAGAAGGCAAAGAAGCCAGAAGTCCGAAGCTAGAAGTCGGCTTGATCAACAGCCGGTAGCTCAAACAAAGGGAAAGAAGAAAGCTTACCGTCAACCATGTCTTCAATCCTGCATAAGCCGGCGGTCAGCAACGCTCCTTGTTGGTCCAGGTGGAGCGTTCGGTCTCGAACTCGGCAAGGAGATTGGACTCCTTCACTTCTGCCTCCTTCTGAGCCTTCTGGAGAAGCTCCACATCCTCCGCCAGTTGATTGGCCAGTCCGTCATGCTCCTGGGCCAGCACGTTGCACTCTGCCTCCTTGGCATGCAACACGGTGTTGGTTTCACCCAGCTGCCGCTGCAGGGCAGCATTGGCCTTTGCAAGAGTAGATAAAGAAAAAGATGTCAACAATCAACAATGAAGAAGTATGGTTGCCGGGGAGATCCAGCCCGACTGCTCAGCAGTCGGCCCGAATCTCGGGGACTACAGCCCGCGGGTGCGCTATCGCGCCCCCGCAAAGAAAGCGAACGAAGACTTACTCCGGCTTTCTGACAAGTTGGCAGTCCGTCGGTCCAGATCTCAGATGTTGGAGTTGAAGGTGATCGCATGAAGGTTATGATAATCCTATGATGAAGATAGCAGAAAAAGTTAGCACTTGGAGCTTGCCAATTAGAGCTCCGAGCCGCGTGCTCAACAGTCAGCCCGAAGCTCGGGGGCTACACCTAGTGGGTGCGCTGGCGCACCCCCTAGAGAAATACAAGAATCAAAGACGAAGAAGTAAGAAATATACCCGAATGGCCGCTCACGAATCCAAGAAAGCCCTGTTGCACTGCTGGAGGGCGGTGGCCTCATCTTGGAGTTTGGCCTGGACGTCTAGGATCGCTTGGTTTAAGGCGCCCGTCAACCCTCCACACACCCATTCAGTGGGTGCGACGCTGGTTGCTTCGGCATCCAGGGACGACGAGCTCGCTGCACCGGCTTCCAGCGGTCGTGGCGCCGAAGTCGCCTTCGCGCCTCGGCGGCGCGAGGGTGTGCGGCCCTCAGGAGTCGGGCCCGTCACAACCTCGTTTCCGACTGGCGGTGCCAGCGGGGCAGCCGGCTGCTTGTCCCACACTACCTCAGACGGTGGTGGCAGAGGCACGGCTACTTCCGGCATGACGACATCGCCGACTCCCCTCTCCATGACCGGTTGTTCGTCGCCGGCTCCCCCAGTCGGCACCATGAACTCTGGTGGCCGCGGCATGGAATTCAGAGGGCTAACGAATAGCGGCGCCTGACGGTGCGCAGCTTCTTCAGCCAGCTTCTTCGCCGCGGCGTCGGCCTCAGCCTTCGCCCGCTTCTTTAACGCGGCGGCCTCCGCCTTGTCCACCTCGGCCTGCTCCCTGCGGGCGGCTTCCTGCTCCTCGCGCACCTCCCGCACGTTTCGTTCCTGCGCCTCCTGGAGGTCGGCTGCAGGGTCGATTCGCCGGGTGCTGGTAGAAGTCTCTGCCGACCCGATGACGGAGGTGGCGGCCGACTTCTCAAGAGAGAGCAGAGCCCTAAGTCAAGAAAAATAAAGAAGATAAGAAGATCAGATAGAATCGACAAGAAAGGAAGGCACAAG
Organism: Triticum dicoccoides; assembly: GCF_002162155.2. NCBI lineage: Eukaryota > Viridiplantae > Streptophyta > Magnoliopsida > Poales > Poaceae > Triticum > Triticum dicoccoides. The sequence goes on along the minus strand of NC_041392.1, from coordinate 605,555,009 downwards.
GAAAAGGCACTTACGCTGACACCATAGGAGGCACCTTCAAAAGCTTCTGAAACTTGGTCGCCTTCGCGGCGGCCTCCTTCCGCTTGGTCGCGGCAGTCGGGTTCTTGGTCTTCTTCGGCGCGCTGCCGAACAAGATGGCGCCTTGTTTGCGCTTTCGTGTGTCGCCTTGAGCAGCCGGCTCGGAGGAAGGGCCCACGTCCGCCCTGCCGGCGCCTCACGCATGGCGCGGCTCGTCTTCATCTTCGTCATCATCAGGCCAGGTCTCGATGCCACCTACATCTTCGGAGCTGCCCGCTCCATCACCGCTGCCTATGGCGCCGCCCCCAAGTCGGGGTCGTCCACATGGCTCACTGCCCAGTCCGGCAGGTAGTCACCACCCAACCCTACGATGGTGGCCGTCGCCGGAGACATGAAGATCTGCGTTACAAAAACCGACCATTCAAAGACGGCAGGATCAAGACCAAGACGAGGTACTGAAAAGGAAAGAGTTGAGAAACTTACAGGCGGCGGCGGGTTGGCACGGGAGTATGGCCGCTTGCCGAATCGCCAAGACCCTTCCGACAGCTTGAGGTCGGAGATCTCATTCTCCACTCGGGCCACCTCGGCAGTCGGCATGTCCTTCGTGCACATCCGGATCGGGTCACTATGCCCGCTCATCTGACAGATCAGATGAGGCCGGCCTTGGAGCGGGAGAACCCGGCGCTCGACGAAGGCGACCACCAGGTCGGACGCCTTGAGGCCTTCTGCATTCATCAGCACCCGGAGCCGGTTGACGGTGGCAGTGTCGTCGGTCGACATGGGCTTCGGCTTGTAGCCCCAGTTGGCCCGAGGCTCAGCCGGAGGGCCGACTTCGTAGGGCAGCAAGTTGAGGAAGTTGATGTCCGAGTTGACGTTCTCCATGTAAAAATACGATTTCTGCCACAGTTTGACCGACTATGACAGCTTGATGACCGGGAAGGCATTCTTCGTGGATGGACGACGCACCGCGACGAAGGCGCCGCACTGGGTCGCCTTCTCCCTGACGGAGGTGCCCAATTTTGTGTAGAAGAACGCTCCCCACAACTCGATGGTGGGGAGGATGCCTAGGTAGCCCTTGCACATCGTGACGAAGGCGGACAACAACGTCACAGTGTTGGGTGTCATATGATGAGGTTGAAGATGGTAGAAGTCGAGGAAGGAGCAAAGGAACCCACTCGCCGGCAAGCCGAAACCGCGGAGGAAGTGCAAGCGGAATATGACCCGCTCGCCTCCCATCGGTGCTGGCGAGATCTCTTTCTCCGGTGGCACGCGCACCTTGACAAAGCCCGCACTGGGCAGTCGCCATGTGGCGCGAAGGAAGGCGAGGTGGTCGTCTATTACGACCGAGCCGACCCAATCCCCTCCGCTTTCGTGCGCCATGGAGTTCAAGCTATACGGAGAGATGGCGCGGTGGCAGGGGCAAAGACCACGGCATGGCAAGAGGTTTGGGGCGGAGGAGTTCGACGGTGACGAGCTGCAGCAGTGCTCCGGCGGAGCGTGGAAGTGCGGCGGCAGCAAGAGGAGGAGAAGGACGAAAATAGCGAAGAGAGAGGAGGGCGCGCGTGCTCTGCCGCTCCCCCTCCTCCCCCTACTTATAGCCCCTAGGCTGCGAAGCTGAGGGGGCGGGGCGCAGGGTCGTGGGATTAACTACACCCATGACCCCACGACCCTGCGATTTTACGCGAGTTACTGCGCGTAGTAACTCCGCGCGGAACCACAACCGTTTGCCTCGCCCGTGGCGGATCCACCCGCGTGCCGAGGCCCGGTAGTGGCGGGCCCAGCCTGCTGTCGCGTTTTCCATTGCGCGTGTGGGCTGGCAGGCTAGCCCGGCTAGCGGGCGCCGCGTGGCGTGTTTGCAGCAGGCGGCGAGCTTATAGGCTTACCAAGAACGCCACATGGTTCCCGCTTTGGTGTTTCGAAATTATCAGGCAAAGCCCGCCTGGCCACGGCCGACTCCCAGCAGGCGGCACGTGAGAAGACGAACAAAGCATTCAACCAGAGCATTCGGAGAAGGAAACTGTTGAGGCTTCTCGTCTTATCAGCCGCGATGCCTCACCAGCTTCGGGGACTACTGTCGGACTAATAGGCCACGGGTAGCCTAACCCTAGCCCCTGATCCTTTCAAGTCATTGGGCCGGCTGCGCCCCTCTAGTGTCAAGGATGAAGCACCGCCTTCTGGTGGTCGGCTGGCTCAAACAGCCAGCTGCCAGAAGACGGCCAAGCACCAGGAGACGGTTCCAAGATGAGCCAACTCCTTGCAAGCGGCCTCCAGAGAGGCCGGCTCCTAGCAGGCGGCCCACGACGCCCTCAAAGTCTGCACCCCCATTAAGAAGACAAGACAGGATGTGGCTACAACGTAGCCCGCCATCACCATATCCAGGGTGTGGCGCGGCCACAGTGCCCCGTACAGGCAGAGATCTCCGCATGACGTGGCACTGTTGCCACTCCACCCTTGACGTCACCCCTGTCAGGCGGAGCCCTGCTCCCACAACGGCCTGTCGGTACGGCCTAAAGGCGGCAGGTCCTTCCCGGCAGCTTGAACCTGGAGGGCAGTAGTGCCTGACCAGTCGGAACCGAGGGAGGCCGGCCTCCAACAAGCAGCCCACTCTTCCCTCGGAGTCCACGCGCCATTAACAAGATGAGACTCGGTGTGGCCACAATGACCTCCCACCAAACGACGGGACTGTAGCCACGCCCCCCGACCAAGCATGCGTCATTAGCATTACGGCTACAGTAACAAGCAGCCGACCAGACCCGCTAGCGGCAGAGGTGGCCTGTCGGCTCCGCACCAGACCAGATGGCGGAGCCCACCAGGCGGCGGGCCCCAGTGGCCGGCAGAGAAGCCGGCGATGGGAGACACTGACAACCGGGTCCTACACCCGGCCAGATTACCATTGTACCCCTGGGGGTAGGCATATATGAACCCCCAGGGCACCCATGCAAAGGGTTCCCGACCTATTAGACCTAGACATACACATAGAGAGAGGAGAGGGTTAGCCTAGCTTTCTTCTACCTCTAGCATACAGCTCGAGGAGCACCATTGTACTCATTAGTGCCGTAGTGATCATGCGGAGACCCCGCAGAGCAGGACTAGGGGTGTTATCTCCTAGGAGAGCCCCGAACCTGCGTAAAGTATGTCGGCGCTCGTGTCTGCACCTCATCCCGCTTCCGGGCACCGGCGACGTTCTACTCACTCCCACCATGATAAGCCATCCTTTGGCATATGTCGCACCCAACCCCTGACATTTGGCACCCACCATGGGGCGATATGCACCATTGCACGGAGACCTATTCTGGACGGGAACCTTGTTCATTCCTGGAGAGCGCAGCCAGCCCGGCACGCCGGACGGTGTCTGCGCTGATGCGCTGCACAGTGCAGAGGTCGTCTACGCGATGAGCTGCCCCGCCGATCTTGTTGGTGAGATTCGCCTCTCCGACGAGCCCCTATCTGACGCAGGCACAGATGGCCCCGAGAGCCGCGTCGTTAGCCTCCTCGACAGCTCCATGTCAACAGCGAGCCTACTGTAGACTTGGAGTTGGTTGGTTCCACCGACCCGATGCTTGTCGACTCCAACACAGCGTCACTTGACACGTTCCCCACCAACGTGGTGGTCTATGACGAGCCGTTTCCTCTCGCGGATAGCGGCGGCAGCACCGTCACGGAGGTGCTTGTCATCAGCCATGGCGAGCACTCTCGCGGGGGTGGCCGAGACCCGCTCCAAGCAGCACTACAAGACCTTTCTACACCCATCGCAGAAGATGCCGACACCGAGATAATGGAAGCCCGCCGCGTCCAGCTCATTGAGAGTGCCAAGAAGCTAGCCAGCATGAGATGCCTATCGGAGGCTTATCAGCGCAAGATGTACCGCGCCGTTGGCGGCACGCCGGCTCCTGGCGGGCCCAGCCGCATCGGTATTGTCCGGCAGTGCGGCGGGCCGTTGCCGGCGTTCGTGTCTATGCATCATCCCGCTTCCGGGCACCAACGAGTTCTACTCGCTCCCACCATGATAAGCCATCCTTAAGCATATGTCGCACCCAACCCTCGACAGACACCCCATGAACACACAAGTTGATCATTGATCTTTTAGATGTGTGCGGTGCCCCCCTCCACCATAATCCACCTTGGTAATATCGTAGCGGTGCTTAGGCAAAGCCCTATTCCGGTAGCAACATCATCACCGTCATCACACCGTCGTGCTGATGAAACTCTCTCTTGAAGCTCTACTGGATCGTGAGTTCGCGGGACGTCACTAGCCGAACGTGTGCAGATCACGGAGGTGCCGTATCTTCAGTACTAGATCGGTCGATCGTGAATATGTACAACTACATCAACCGCGTTGTCATAACGATTCCTCTTACGGTCTACGAGGGTACATAGACGATACTCTCCCCTCTCGTTGCTATGCATCACCATGATCTTGTGTGTGCGTAGGCAATTTTTTGAAAGTACTGCATACCCCAACAGTGGCATCCGAGCCAGGTTTATGCATAGATGTTATATGCATGAGTAGAACACAAAGGAGTTGTGGGCATGTGTATATACATATTGCTTATAGTCACTAGTTGATTCTTGATTCAGCGGTATTGTTGGATGAAGCGGCCCAGACCGACATTACGCGTACGCTTACGTGAGACTGGTTCTACCGCTGTGCCTTGCACACAGGTGACTAGTGGGTGTCTGTTTCTCCAACTTTAGTTGAATCAGTTTCAATGAACAGGGTTCTTTCCAAGGATCAAAAAGCAATCACTATATTACGTTGTGGTTTGTATGCGTAGGTAAGATCAGTTCTTGCTCAGCCCGTAGCAGCCACGTAAAACTTGCAACAACAAAGTAGAGGACGTCTAACTTGTTTTTGTAGGGCATGTTGTGATGTGATATGGTCAAGACATGATGAGATATAAATTGTTGTATGAGATGATCATGTTTTGTTGAAGTTATCGGCAACTGGAAGAAGCCTTATGGTTGTCTCTTTATTGCATAAGATGCAAGCGCAAAATAATTGCTTTACTTTATCGCTATGCGATAGCAATAGTTGCAAGAGCAATAGTTGGCGAGATGACCATGTGACGACACGTTTATAGAGATCAAGATGATGGAGATCATGGTGTCATGCCGGTGACGATAAAGATCATGACGGTACTTTGGAGATGGATATCAAAGGCGCAAGATGATCATGGCCATATCATGTCACATATTTTGATTGCATGTGATGTTTATCCTTTATGCATCTTATTTTGCTTAGTTCAACGGTAGCATTATAAGATAATCTCTCACTGAATTTCAAGGTATAAGAGTTCTCCCTGAGTATGCACCATTGAGACAGTTCGTCGTGCTGAGACACCACGTGATAATCGGGTGTGATAAGCTCTACGTTCACATCCAACAGGTGCAAGCTAGTTTTGCACACGCGGAATACTCAGGTTAAACTCGACGAGCCTAGCATATGCAGATATGGCCTCGAAACACTAGAGACCGAAAGGTCGAGCGTGAATCATATAGTAGATATGATCAACATAGTGATGTTCACCATTGAAAACTACTCCATCTCAAGTGATGATCGGACATGGTTTAATTTGATTTGGATCACGTGATCATTTACATGACTAGAGGGATGTCTATCTAAGTGGGAGTTCTTAAGTAATTTTATTAATTGAACTTTAATTTATTATGAACTTAGTCCTGATAGTATTTGCATATCTATGTTGTAGATCAATAGCTTGTGATGTAGCTCCCCGTTTATTTTTGATATGTTCCTAGAAAAAAATAAGTTGAAAGATGTTAGTAGCAATGATGTGGACTAGCTCCGTGATCTGAGGATTATCCTCAATGCTGCACAGAAGTATTATGTCCTTGATGCACCACTACGTGACAGAACTATTGCAGGAGTAGATGCAGACGTTATGAACATTTGACAAGCTCGGTATGATAACTACTTGATAGTTTAGTGCACCATGCTTTACGGCTTAGAACCGAGACTTCAAAAATGGTATGAACGACATGGAGCATATGAGATGTTCCAAGAGTTGAAATTGGTATTTCATGCTCATGCCCGTGTCGAGAGGTATGAGACCTCTGACAATACTTTGCCTACAAGATGGAGGAGAATAGCTCAACCAGTGAGCATGTGCTCAGATTGTCTGGGTACTACAATTGCTTGAATGAAGTGGGAGTTAATCTTCTAGATAAAATAGTGATTGACAAAGTTCTCTAGTCACTATCACTAAGTTACTAGAACTTCGTGATGTACTATAATATGCAAGGGATGACGAAAGTAATTCTCAAGCTCTTCGCGATGCTGAAATCAGCGAAGGTAGAAATCGAGAAAGGAACTTCAAGAAGAATGGCAAGCAAGTTGCCACTCCCATGAAGAAGCCCAAAGCTAGACCCATGCCTGGAACTGAGTGCTTCTACTGCAAAGGAAATGGTCACTGGAAGTGGAACTGCCCTAGATACTTGGCGGATAAGAAGGATGGCATACTGAACAAAGGTATATTGGATATACATGTTATTGATGTGTACTTTACTAGTGTTTATAGCAACCCCTCGGTATTTGATAGTGGTTCAGTTGCTAAGAGTAGTAACTCGAAATAGGAGTTGCAAAATAAACAAAGACTAGTTAAGGGCGAGGTGATGATGTGTGTTGGAAGTGATTCCAAGGTTGATAAGATCACCATCGCACACTCCCTTTACCTTCGGGATTAGTGTTGAACCTAAAATAAATGTTATTTGGTGTTTGCGTTGAGCATGAATGTGATTGGATCATATTTATTGCCATACGGTTATTCATTTAAGTCAAAGAATAATTGTTGTTCTATTTACATGAATAAAACCTTCTGTGGTGAAACACTCAATATAAATGGTTTATTAAATCTCGATCGTAGTGATACACATATTCATATTATTGAAGCCAAAAGATGCAAAGTTAATAATGATAGTGCAACTTATTTGTGGCACTGCCGTTTAGGTCATATTGATGTAAAGCGCATGAAGAAACTCCATGCTGATGGGCTTTTGGAATCACTTGATGCTTGCGAACTATGCCTCATGGGCAAGATGACTAAGACTCCGTTCTCCGGAACAACGGAGCGAGCAACTGACTTATTGGAAATAATACATACTGATGTATGCGGTCCGATGAGTGTTGAGGCTCACAGCGGGTATCATTATTTTCTGACCTTCACAAATGATTTGAGTAGATATGGGTATATCTACTTGATGAAACATAAGTCTGAAACATTTTAAAAGTTCAAAGAATTTCAGAGTGAAGTGGAAAATCATCGTAACAAGAAAATAAAGTTTCTACAATCTGATCGCGGAGACGAATATTTGAGTTACGAGTTTGGTCTTCAACTAAAACAATGTGGAATAGTTTCACATATTCATGCCACCTGGAATACCTAAGCATAATGGTGTGTCCAAACGACATAACCGTACTTTATTGGATATAGTGCAATTTATGATGTCTCTTGCCGATTTACCACTATCGTTTTAGGGTTATGCATTAGAGACAGCTCCATTCACGTTAAATAGGGCACCGTCTAATCCGTTGAGACGACACCGTATGAACTATGGTTTGGCTAGAAACCTAAGCTGTCGCTTCTTAAAGTTTGGGGTTGTGATGCTTATGTGAAAAAGTTTCAGCCTGATAAGCTCAAACCCAAATCGGAAAAGTGTGTCTTCATAGGATACCCAAAAGAAAATGTTGGGTACACCTTCTATCACAGATCCGAAAGGCAAGATCTTTGTTGCTTAGAGTGGATCCTTTCTAGAGAAGAAGTTTCTCTCGAAAGAAGTGAGTGGGAGGAATGTAGAAATAGATGAGGTAATTGTACCTTCTCCCGAATTGGAAAGTAGTTCATCACAGAAATCCGTTCTAGTGATTTCTACACCAATTAGTAAGGAAGCTAATGATGATGATCATGAAACTTCAGATCAAGTTACTACCAAACCTCGTAGGACAACCAGAGTATGGTCCGCACCAGAGTGGTACGGTAATCCTTTCTAGAATTCATGTTACTAGACCTTGACGAACCTATCAACTATGAGGAAGCGATGATGAGCCCAGATTCCACGAAATGGCTTCAGGCCATGAAATCTGAGATTGGATCCATGTATAAAGAACAAAATATGGACTTTGATTTACTTGACCAATGATCGGTGAGCCATTAAGAATAAATGGATTTTCAAGAGGAAGACGGACACTGATAGTAGTGTTACTATCTACAAAGCTCGAATTGTCGCAAAAGGTTTTTGACAAGTTCAACATATTGACTACGATGAGATTTTCTCACTCGTAGCGATGCTTAAGTCTGTCCGAATCGTGTTACCAATTGCCACACACTACTAGGAAAACGGCTATAGATGAAATGGACACTAATGGCGCACCACGTGTGTGGTGCGCCATTAGAATATAGCAATGGCGCACCACATACAGGTATGCCATTAGTAATATATTACTAATGGCGCACCTGGTGTGTGGTGCGCCATTAGAAGTTTTGAAAAAAATAAAAAAAAATGTTAGTAATGGCACACCAGTGGACAGTGCGCCATTACTAGTTAAAAACTAGTAATGGCGCACTGTCCTCTGGTGCGCCATTACTAAGTTTTTTTCAAAAAAAATTCAAAAAAAAATTCAATTTTTTTTTCAAAACTAGTAATGGAGCACCGTGGGTGTGGTGCGCCATTACTAGTTTAACTACTAAT
>NC_041392.1:605525087-605545758 GCF_002162155.2 Triticum dicoccoides | reverse complement strand
TAGAAATTTGTAAAATGGGCATAACTTTTGCATACGAACTCGGATTAAAAAGTTTTATATATGAAAAATCATCTACTCGAAAAGTTACATCCGAATTTAACCGAGGGAACCCCGTTAAACATTTTCAAAATCCCCAAAAACCTAACACAAAAAAAGTTACAGGGCTTTCAAGATCTAGAGGCAAAAAATTCAAAAAAAAAAGGTTTTGAATTTTTTTAATTTTTTTTTTTCAAAAAATGATACGTAATATGACCGGGAAGTTTGAAATATTTTTCAAAATTTCATCATAGTCATGAACATGAACAAAGTCCTAGACATCAACAAGGTATAATAGGATTGATATGCTAGATATATCAACAAGTGCCTGTGAAGTGAGCTGTTGCTGGAGTTGGTAGAACTCTAAAGTTAAGCGTGCTTGGGCTGGAGTAGTGTGAGGATGGGTGACCTTTTGGGAAGTTTGACCACGGAGTGCGATTTGACCTGAGATTAAGCAAATTGACCCAAGATTAAGACATAATGACCTGAGATTAAGAAAAAAATGAAAAAAATTTGAAATTTTTTGAAAAAAAATTAAAAAAAATCTGAAAAAAATTGTTACTAATGGCGCACTTCTATGTGGTGCGCCATTAGTATACCAGATACTAATGGCGCACCACAGGTGCGCCATTAGAAAAAAATTCTAATGGCGTGATGCTAGTGGCGCACCAGTAGTGCGTCATTAGTAGCGAAAATAAGTGCGCCACAAGCAGCCCTTTTTCTAGTTGTGACATTTTATGGAATCTGGCAATTGGATGTCAAAACTGCATTCCTTAATGGATTTCTTAAAGAAGAGTTGTGTATGATGCAACAAGAAGGTTTGGTCAATCCTAAAGGTGCTAACAAAGTGTGCAAGCTCCAGCAATCCATCTATGGACTGGTTCAAGCATCTCGGAGTTGGAATATATACTTTGATAAAGTGATCAAAGCATATGGTTTTATACAGACTTGCGGTGAAGCCTATATTTACAAGAAAGTGAGTGGGAGCACTATGATACATCTCCAACGTATCTATAATTTTTGATTGTTCCATGCTATTAAATTATCAACCTTGGATGTTTTATATGCATTTATATGCTATTTTATATGATTTTTTTGGTACTAACCTATTAACCTAGAGCCTAGTGCCAGTTTATGTTTTTCCTTGTTTTTGAGTTTCGTAGAAAAGGAAATCCAAACGGAGTCCAATTGCCTGAAACTTCACGGAACTTATTTTTGGACCAGAAGAAGGACATGGAGTAAAAGAGTTGGGCCAGAAGAGTCCCGGGCTGCCCACGAGGGTGGGGGCGCGCCCACCCCCTGGGCGCGCCTCCCTACCTCGTGGACAGCCCGGAGACCCCCATGACTTGTTCCTGACTCCAACACCTCTTATATAAACCAAAACTTCCAAAAAGAAACCTAGATCGGGAGTTCCACCGCCAGAAGCCACCGTAGCCACCGAAAACTAATCTAGACCCATTCCGGCACCTTGCCGGAGGGGGGAATCCCTCTTCGGTGGCCATCTTCATCATCCCGGCGCTCTCCATGACAAGGAGGGAGTAGTTCACCCTCGGGGCTGAGGGTATGTACCAGTAGCTATGTGTTTGATCTCTCTCTCTCTCGTGTTCTTGATTTGGAATGATCTTGATGTATCACGAGTTTTGTAATTATAGTTGGATCTTATGATGTTTCTCCCCGTCTACTCTCTTGTGATGAATTGAGTTTTCCCTTTGAAGTTATCTTATCAGATTAAGTCTTTATGTATTTGAGAATACTTGATGTATGTCTTGTATGTGCTTATCTGTGGTGACAATGGGATATCACGTGATCCACTTGACGTATGTTTTGGTGATCAACTTGCGAGTTCTGTGACCTCGTGAACTTATGCATAAGGGTTGGCACATGTTTTCGTCTTGACTCTCCGGTAGAAACTTTGGGGCACTCTTTGAAGTTCTTTGTGTTGGTTGAATAGATGAATCTGAGATTGTGTGATGCATATCGTATAATCATACCCACGGATACTTGAGGTGACATTGGAGTATCTAGGTGCCATTAGGGTTTTGGTTGATTTGTGTCTTAAGGTGTTATTCTAGTATGAACGCTATGATATATTGATCAGAAAGGATAATTTTGTGGTGGTTTCATACCCTACAATAATCTCTTCATTTGTTCTCCGATATTAGTGACTTTGGAGTGACTCTTTGTTTCATGTTGAGGGATAGTTATATGATCCAATTATGTTATTATTGTTGAGAGGACTTGCACTAGTGAAGGTATGAACCCTAGGCCTTGTTTCCTAGAATTGCAATGCTGTTTGTGCTCACTTTTACCACTTGCTACCTTGTTGTTTTTATATTTTGAGATTACAAAAACCTTTATCTACCATCCATATTGCACTTGTATCACCATCTCTTTGCCGAACTAGTGCACCTATACAATTTACCATTGTATTGGTTGTCTTGTGGACACAAGAGACTCTTTGTTATTTGGTTGCGGGGTTGCTTGAGAGAGACCATCTTCATCCTATGCCTCCCACGGATTGATAAACCTTAGGTCATCCACTTGAGGGAAATTTGCTACTGTCCTACAAACCTCTGCACTTGGAGGCCCAACAACGTCTACAAGAAGAAGGTTGTGTAGTAGACATCAAGATCTTTTCTAGCGCCGTTGCCGGGGAGGTTAGCTTTAAGGTATATCTTTAGATCTTGCAATCAAATCTTTTTGTTTCTTGTTTTATCACTAATTTAGTCTATAAAAGAAAATTACAAAAAATGGAATTGAGGGTACCTCATATGCTTCATCTTTTTAATGTCTTTCATGAGAATAAGGATTCCGATAATTGTGCCAAAGTGTTAGAAGAAGAATGCATTAGAATGTTTGGCACTAATTATTTGAATGATGAGCATGATTGCAATGTTGTTTGTATGAATTCCTGGAATATCCATGGTATTAATGATGATTGCACTAGTCATGATGAAAATGTCTCTTATAAGCATACATATTGCAATGAGTTTTTGTGGAGTGCATAGAGTTTGCAAGTACACACCAAATAGGGAAGATAGATTTTGCAAGAGGCATACGTATTTAGAAACTAAATGGTTGCAAGAAAGGCTAGATGTTTGTGCTGAAAATTTATATTTTCTTAGCCATCCTTGTGAACTTTGCAATGAACATGGTCATTTAAATATCCAATGCAAATTGTTTCCTGATAGAATCATGTCCAAAAATTGTGATGACTTGATTTCCCTTGCGCATCATAATGAACTAGGTTTGCTTCTAGGTTATGAAGAAATGAAGCGTATAACTAAGGATATTCTAGAATTTGCCCTTGATAAAGTTCTTGATTTTGATCTAGAGGAAATTTATATGTATTGCGCAGTGAATTGCATTGAAAATCCTTATCTTGCCAGTTACATAAAGACAAGAAAACAAATAAAAGATGAAGAGAATACTAATGAAAGGGTCCTATTATTTCTTAAGATGAATCAGGTAACAAGGAAGAGCTTTCTATCCAACTAATCTCATTAATAAGGAGCTCCAAAAAGAGGGTTAAACCCACACATGATGCAAAGAAGCAAAACACTAGACGTAGAAGCAAAGGTAAAAAGGTATCCCTCCCAAATGATGTTGCTCCTATTACTCATTGCGATGATGATAATTGCCATACTATTGGTGCTATCCATGCTATTATTGATGAGAGTGATTACGCTTATGATGTGAAAAGGCCCAAGCTTGGGGATGCCATGTTTGATGAGAATGACATGTTTGAGAATGTATTTTCTGCAATTAATGTTTGTCCCAAGCTTGGGGATGCTATGATTAATGAAGATGATATTTTTAGTCTCTCAAGTTTTGATGAGCAAATTTACTATGATGATAGCATGCCTCCTATTTATGATGATTATATTGATGAAAGTGGGTTCAGAAGAGTGTCAACTTTAGGAAGTAATGATCCCACTATTTTGGAGGATGTTGAATCTTATTGTGATAATTATAAAAGTGGATTTGGAGAGGTCATGACTTTATTTAGTAATGATTCCACTATCTTGGAAGAGGTTTCAATTGATTATGATGAGAATAGAGTTGCTACTTATGATGATTATTGTGATGATACTTATGCTATAAAAAGTAGTGATGATAAAACTTGTCATGATTATGATTACCCTTTTTCTGAATTTTATTCTTTCAGTGTGGGAACAATTTATAGTATTCGAGTTTCTTATGATACTCTCACTATTCGGAATTAGAAGAATTTTGCTTATGTGGAGAGTAATAAAATTTCTATGCTTGTACATCACGAAAAGAATGCTTTATGTGATAGTTATATTGTTTATTAATTCATGATGCTTCTGAAAATTATTATGAGGGAGGAATATATGCTTGTAGGAATTGCAATAATATCAAGTTTCGTCTCTATGTGCTTAAAATCTTGAAGTTATGCTTGTTTTGCTTTCCTATGCAAGTTGATTCTTGTTCCCACAAGTTGTTTGCTCTCAAAATCCCTATGCATAGGAAGTGGGTTGGACTTAAATGTGCTAGTCATATTCTTCATGATGCTCTCTTTATGTTTCAATTCTTATGTTTTATGTGAGCATCATTGAAATCATCATGCCTAGCTAGGGGCGTTAAACAATAGCGCTTGTTGGGAGGCAACCCAATTTTTATTTTTGTTCCTTGCTTTTTGTTACTAATTAGTAATAAATAATTCATCTAGACTATGTTTAGATGTGGATTTATGTTTTAATTAGTGTTTGTGCCAAGTAGAACCTTTGGGAAGACTTGGGTGAAGTCTTTGCGATCTTGCTGTAAAAACCAGAAACTTTTGCGCTCACGAGTTTTGCTGCCATTTTTTACTGGAGAGTTAGATTAGGTTGATTCTTTTTGCAGATGATTAATAGAGGAATTCCTCAGGTCCAAAAATTTATTTCAGAATTTTTGTAGTAACGGAAGTATACGTTTGATACAGATTACTACAAACTGTTCTGTTTTGACAGATTCTGTTTTCTATGTGTTGTTTGCTTATTTTGATGAATCTATGAGTAGTATCAGAGGGTATGAACCATAGAGAAGTTGGAATACAGTAGATATTACGCAAATATGAATTTAGAATGAGTTCACAACAGTACCTATGTGGTGATTTATTTTCTTATACTAACGGAGCTTACGAGTTTTCTGATAAGTTTTGTGTTGTGAAGTTTTCAAGTTTTGGGTAAAGATTCGATGGACTACGGAATAAGGAGTGGCAAGAGCCTAATATTGGGGATGCCCAAGGAACCCCAAGGTAATATTCAAGGAAAACCAAGAGCCTAAGCTTGGGGATGCCCCGGATGGCATCCTCTCTTTCGTCTTTGTTCATCGGTAACTTTACTTGGAGCTATATTTTTATTCACCACATGATATGTGTTTTGCTTGGAGCATCATTTTATTTTATTTTGTTTTGCTTGCTATTTGAATAAAATACCAAGATCTGAAATTATTAAATGTTAGAGAGTATTCAATAGTTGCATAATTATTCTACTAATCATTGATCTTCACTTATATCTTTTGGAGTAGTTTGTCGTTTGCTCTAGTACTTCACTTATATCTTTTTAGAGCATGGTGGTAGTTTTATTTTGAATAAATTGTTGAACTCTCGTACTTCACTTATATTATTTTGAGAGTCTTTTAGAACAGCATGGTAATTTGCTTTGGTTATGAAACTAGTCCTAATATGATAGGCATCCAAGATGGGTATAACAAAAACTTTCATATAGAGTGCATTGAATACTATGAGAAGTTTGATACTTGATAATTCTTTTGAGATATAAAGATGGTGATATTAGAGTCGTGCTAGTTGAGTAATTGTGAATTGAGAAATACTTGTGTTGAGGTTTGCAAGTCCCGTAGCATGCATGTATAGTAACCGTTGTGTGACAAATTTGAAGCATGAGGTGTTTCTTTGATTGCCTTCCTTATGAGTGGCGGTCGGGGACGAGAAATGGTCTTTTCCTACCAATCTATCCCCTAGGAGCATGCGTGTAGTGCTTGGTTTTTTATGACTTGTAGATTTTTGCAATAAGTATGTGAGTTCTTTATGACTAATGTTGAGTCCATGGATTATACACACTCTCACCCTTCCATCATTGCTAGCATCTTCGGTACCGTGCATTGCCCTTTCTCACCTCGAGGGTTGGTGCAAACTTCGTCAGTGCATCCAAACCCCATGATATGATACACTCTGTCACACATAAACCTCCTTATATCTTCCTCAAAACAGCCACCATACCTATCTATTATGGCATTTCCATAGCCATTCCGAGATATATTTCCATGCAACTTTCCACCGTTCCGTTCATCATGACACACATCATCATTGTCATATTTCCTTGCATGATCATGTAGTTGATCATATTTATGGCAAAGCCACCATGTATAATTTATCATACATGTCACTCTTGATTCATTGCCCATCCTGGTACACCGTCGGAGGCATTCATATAGAGTCATACTTTGTTCTAGTATCGAGTTGTAATCTTTGAGTTGTAAATAAATAGAAGTGTGTTGATCATCATTAATAGAGCATTGTCCCATAAAAAAGAGAAAGGCCAAAAACAAGGAAAGGCCAAATAAAAATAGAGAAAAAGGAAAGGCCAAATAAAAAAAGAAAGGCCAAATAAAAAAATCTATACCTACTATTAAAGGGAATAGATATTCTTGGTTTGGTTTCGCTTTCTTTCATCCCGTTTTGAGTATTTTACGTGCACTATTTTTTTGTCCGTTTCACAAAATACATGCAAACAAAAAAACTGAGACAATACGAACAAAACCAGGACATACCTTTAAAGGAAACTTAATTGAAACAAAAGCAAAGTGGTTGGCCACATGTCGTAGCCTGACCCAAAAATATATACATGGGAGTCCAAACTAGCTACGAGCTGCAGGGTGCCGGCTACCTTGATTCTTTCCCAGCTAAACACATGAGTACATCTTTAGCAGGCTGGTGGATCGATCCGGCGGTGACTACATGGCTGGATTAATTGCTCCCTGAGAAGTTGCACGTGATTCAACTAATAGGTGCACAACCCTAGCTTCAATGAGTCAAGTTAGTATTTTATTAATAGCTGCTTGATTTTTTTTTCTTTTCTGCTCTTCCTAGTTGAGCGTCCATGCATCAGGTTTCATAGCTTAACTGACTCGCAATAGATAACTGTTATACAAGGAGGAGAAAATGAGGTATTTTCATATTCCTTCAATTTTGTTTTTTCGCAGGCATGTATTTCTATCTGACATGATATGCATTTTGCATAACTCGAAGCGTGCTAGAGAAATAGTTTGCAAGGATTGGGATCCTCTCAGTGCAACGCAGATTGGCATGCATGTTACCTTTCTTTGTTCATCTTCAAGGAGAATTACTTTTTTTTGGTCATCTTCAAGACCAAAATCATATTATTCATTTCATCGTGCTTTCAGGAAAACTGACACTTACTTGTGGTAATTTGCATATCTTGGTATATGCAAAGGAGTAACTGAACAACTACCCGTGCAAGCTCACATTGATCAATCAAGGTTGGCTTTTCTATGGTACTGATTGTTGAAAGCACCCAATTTTTATTCATCCGGGAATAATTGATGTGTATCATAAATCAAATCATCGCTTATGTTTTAGGCCGTGTTTAGGCTTAAATCATCATTTGCTTACTGGGATGGGAGAGTGAGGTTAGTTTTTCTCCCGCTGCAATGTACAAACATATTTAGGTGTCACTTTCAAATTTTATTATACCATGATGATGGTCGTTTCCATGTACAGTGGGCACAATAATTTCTCTACCGTTGCAACGCACGGGCATATGTGCTAGTAAAATAAAAGGGGCAATGCTACTATCCTTTTTCCACATTTGTGCTTCATAGTAGCACCATGATCTTCATGATAGAGAGTCTCTTATATTGTCACTTTCATATACTAGTGGCAATTTTTCATTATAGAACTTGGCTTGTATATTCCAACAATGGGCTTCCTCAAATGCCCTAGGTCTTCGTGAGCAAGCAAGTTGGATGCACACCCACTTAGTTTCTTTTGTTGAGCTTTCATACATTTATAGCTCTAGTGCATCCGTTGCATGGAAATCCCTACTCCTCGCATTGACATCAATTGATGGGAATCTCCATAGCATGTTGATTAGCCGCGTTAATGTGAGACTTTCTCCTTTTTTGTCTTCTTCACACAACCCCCATCATTATATTCTATTCCACCCGTAGTGCTATGTCTGTGGCTCATGCTCATGTATTGCGTGAAAGTTGAATTTTTTTTTGAGATTACTAAAGTACGAAACAATTGCTTGGCTTGTCATCGGGGTTGTGCATGATGAGAGCATTTTTGTGTGACGAAGATGAAGCGTGACGAAGATGAAGCATAGCCAAACTATATGATTTTGTAGGGATGAGCTTTCTTTGGCTATGTTATTTTGACAAGACATAATTGCTTAGTTAGTATGCTTGAAGTATTATTATTTTTATGTCAATATTAAACTTTCGTCTTGAATCTTATGGATCTGAATATTCTTGCCATAATAAAGAAGACTACATTGATAAATATCTTAGGTAGCATTCCACATCAAAAATTCTGTTTTTATAGTTTACCTACTCGAGGACGAGCAGGAATAAGCTTGGGGATGCTTGATACGTCTCCAACGTATCTATAATTTTTTATTGTTCCATGCTATTATATTATCAACCTTGGATATTTTATATGCATTTATATGCTATTTTATATGATTTTTTGGGAATAACTATTAACCTAGAGCCCAGTGCCAGTTTTTGTTTTTTCCTTGTTTTTGAGTTTCGCAGAAAAGGAAAACCAAACGGAGTCCAATTGACCTGAAACTCCACAGAACTTATTTTTGGACCAGAAGAAGGACATGGAGCAAAAGAGTTGGGCCAGAAGAGTCCCAGGTTGCCCATGAGGGTGGGGGTGCGCCCACCCCCTAGGCGCGCCTCCCTACCTCATGGACAGCCCGGAGACCCCCCTGACTTGTTCCCGACTCCAACACCTCTTATATAACCCAAAACTTACAGAAAGAAACCTAGATCGGGAGTTCCGCCGCCAGATGCCTCCATAGCCACCGAAAACAAATCTAGACCCATTTCGGCACCCTGTCGGAGGGGGGAATCCCTCTCCGGTGGCCATCTTCATCATCCCGGCGCTCTCCATGACGAGGAGGGAGTAGTTCACCCTCGGGGCTGAGGGTATGTACCAGTAGCTATGTGTTTGATCTCTCTCTCTCTCTCGTGTTCTTAATTCGGAACTATCTTGATGTATCGCGAGCTTTGCTATTATAGTTGGATCTTATGATGTTTCTCCCCCTCTACTCTCTTGTGATGAATTGAGTTTTCCCTTTGAAGTTATCTTATCGGATTGAGTCTTTAAGGATTTGAGAGCACTTGATGTATGTCTTGCATGTTCTTATCTGTGGTGACAATGGGATATCACGTGATCCACTTGATGTATGTTTTGGTGATCAACTTGCGACTTTCGTGACCTCGTGAACTTATGCATAGGGGTTGGCACACGTTTTCCTCTTGACTCTCCGGTAGAAACTTTGGGGCACTCTTTGAAGTTCTTTGTGTTGGTTGAATAGATGAATCTGAGATTGTGTGATGCATATGATATAATCATACCCACAGATACTTGAGGTGACATTGGAGTATCTAGGTGACATTAGGGTTTTGGTTGATTTGTGTCTTAAGGTGTTATTCTAGTACGAACTCTATGATAGGTTGATCAAAAAGGATAACTTTGAGGTGGTTTCGTACCCTACCATAATCTCTTTGTTTGTTCTCGGATATTAGTGACTTTGGAGTGACTCTTTGTTGCATGTTGAGGGATAGTTATATGATCCAATTATGTTATTATTGTTGAGAGGACTTACACTAGTGAAAGTATGAACCCTAGGCCTTGTTTCCTAGCATTGCAATACCGTTTGTGCTCACTTTTACCACTTGCTACCTTGCTGTTTTTATATTTTCAGATTACAAAAACCTTTAACTACCATCCATATTGCACTTGTATCACCATCTCTTCGCCGAACTAGTGCACCTATACAATTTACCATTGTATTGGGTGTGTTGAGGTCACAAGAGACTCTTTGTTATTTGGTTGCAGGGTTGCTTGAGAGAGACCATCTTCATCCTACGCCTCCCATGGATTGATAAACCTTAGGTCATCCACTTGAGGGAAATTTGTTACTGTCCTACAAACCTCTGCACTTGGAGGCCCAACAATGTCTACAAGAAGAAGGTTGTGTAGTAGACATCACACTACTGCATTTCTAATAAGTATATGTGAATGACATATTGTTGATCAGAAATAATGTAGAATTTTCTAGAAAGCATAAAGGAGTGTTTGAAAGGAGTTTTTGAAAGAAAGACCTCGGTGAAGCTACTTACATATTGAGCATCAAGATCTATAGAGATAGATCAAGACGCTTGATATATTTTCAATGAGTAATGTTGAGTAAAGTCTCAAAACCTGACCACGATAGAAAATAGATAGAGAATGAAAAGTCATTCCCTATGCCTCAGTCATAGTTTCTGTAAAGTATGTTATGCTGTGTACCAGACCTATTGTATACCTTATCATGATTTTGGCAAGGGAGTACAATAGTAATCTAGGAGTAGATCACTGGACAGCGGTCAAAATTATCCTTAGAGGACTAAGGAAATATTTCCCGGTTATGGAGGTGATAAAAGAGCTCGTCGTAATGAGTTACGTCGATGCAAACTTTTGACACCGATCTAGATGACTCTAAATCTCCATCTAGATACCTATTGGAAGTGGGAGCAATTAGCTAGAGTAGCTCTGTGCAAAGCATTGTAGACACAGAAAATTTGGAAAATACATACGGCTCTGAATGTGGCAGACCCGTTGACTAAATTTCTCTCACAAGCAAAACATGATCACTATTTGGGTGTTAATCACATAGTGATGTGAACTAGATTATTGACTCTAGTAAACCCTTTGGGTGTTAGTCACATGGAGATGTGAACTAACCACATAAAGATGTGAACTATTGATGTTAAATCACATGACGATGTGAGCTAGAATATTGACTCTAGTGCAAGTGGGAGACTAAAGGAAATATGCCCTAGAGGCAATAATAAAGTTATTATTTATTTCCTTATATCATGATAAATGTTTATTATTCATGCTAGAATTCTATTAATCGGAAACTTAGTACATGTGTGAATACATAGACAAACTAAGTGTCACTAGTATGCCTCTACTTGACTAGCTCGTTGAATCAAAGATGGTTAAGTATCCTAGCCATAGACATGAGTTGTCATTTGATTAACGGGATCACATCATTAGAGAATGATGTGATTGACTTGACCCATCCGTTAGCTTAGCACGATGATCGATTAGTTTGTTGCTATTGCTTTCTCCATAACTTATACATGTTCCTATGACTATGAGATCATGCAACTCCCGAATACCGGAGGAACACTTTGTGTCTTACCAAACATCACAACATAACTGGGTGATTATAATGGTTCTCTACAGGTGTCTCCAATGGTGTTTGTTCAGTTGGCATAGATCGAGATTAGGATTTGTCACTCCGAGTATCGGAGAGGTATCTCTGCACCCTCTCGGTAATGCACATCAATATAAGCCTTCCAAGCATTCTGACTAATGAGTTAGTTGCGGGATGATGCATTACGGAATGAATAAAGAGGCTTGCTGGTAATGAGATTGAACTAGGTATTGAGATACCGATGATCGAATCTTGGGCAAGTAACATACCGATGACAAAGGGAACAACGTATGTTGTTGTGCGGTTTGACTGATAAAGATCTTCTTAGAATATGTGGGACCCAATATGAACAGCCAAGTTCCTCTATTGGTTATTGACCAGAGACATGTCTCGGTCATGTCTACATAGTTCTCGAACCCGTAGGGTCCGCACGCTTAACGTTCGGTCATGATCGGTATTATGAGTTTATGTGTTTTGATGAACCAAATGTTGTTCGGAGTCCCGGATGTGAACACAGGCATGACGAGGAGTCTCGAAATGGTCAAGACATAAAGATCGCTATATTGGAAGCCTATGTTTGGACATCGGAATGGTTCTGAGTGGTTGAAGGGGAACGTAGTAATTTCAAAAAAATTCCTACGCACACGCAAGATCATGGTGATGCATAGCAACGAGAGGGGAGAGTGTTGTCTACGTACCCTCGTAGACCGGAAGTGGAAGCGTTAGCACAACGCGGTTGATGTAGTCGTACGTCTTCACGGCCCGACCGATCAAGCACCGAAACTACGACACCTCCGAGTTCTAGCACACGTTCAGCTCGATGACGATCCCCAGACTCCGATCCAGCAAAGTGCCGGGGATGAGCAGCACGACGACGTGGTGACGATCTTGATGTTTTACCGTCGCAGGGCTTCGCCTAAGCACCGCTATAATATTATCAAGGATTATGGTGGAGGGGGGCACCGCACATGGCTAAGAGATCAATGATCAATTATTGTGTCTATGGGGTGCCCCCCTGCCCCCGTATATAAAGGAGTGGAGGAGGGGGCCGGCCAAGGAGGGTGGCGCGCCCTAGGGGGGAGTCCAACTCCCACAGGGAGTAGGACTCCCCTTTTTCCTATTAGGAGTAGGAGAGGGAAGGAAGAGGAAGGAGGGAGGAAGGAAAGGGGGGCCGGGCCCCCTCCCAATTCGGATTCGGCTTGGGGGGCGCGCCCCCTCCCTTGCTCATTTTCCCTCCTTTCCACTAAGGCCCAATAAGGCACATATACCTCCTGGGGGTTCCGATAACCTCCCGGTGATCCGGTATTGTCCCAATCTCACCCGGAACCTTTCCGGTGTCCAAATATAGTCGTCCAATATATCGGTCTTTATGTCTCGACCATTTCGAGACTCCTCGTCAAGTCCGTGATCACATCCGGGACTCCGAACAACCTTCAGTACATCAAAATATATAAACTCATAATGAAACCGTCATCGTAACATTAAGCGTGCGGACCCTACGGGTTCGAGAGCAATGTAGACATGACCGAGACACGTCTCCGGTCAATAACCAATAGCGGAACCTGGATGCTCATATTGGCTCCTACATATTATACGAAGATCTTTATCGGTCAGACCGCATAACAACATACGTTTGTTCCCTTTGTCATCGGTATGTTACTTTCCCGAGATTTGATCATCGGTATCTCAATACCTAGTTCAATCTCGTTAACGGCAAGTCTCTTTACTTGTTCCGTAATACATCATCCCGCAGCTAACTTATTAGTTGCAATGCTTGCAAGGCTTATGTGATGTGCATTACCGAGAGGGCCCAGAGATACCTCTCCGACAATTGGAGTGACAAATCCTAATCTCGAAATATGCCAACCCAACATGTACGTTTGGAGACACCTGTAGAGCACCTTTATAATCACCCAGTTACGTTGTGATGTTTGGTAGCACACAAAGTGTTCCTCCGGTAAACGGGAGTTGCATAATCTCATAGTCATAGGAACATGTATAAGTCATGAAGAAAGCAATAGCAACAAACTAAATGATCGGGTGCTAAGATAATGGAATGGGTCATGTCAATCACATCATTCTCCTAATGATATGATCCCATTAGTCAAATGACAACTCATGTCTATGGTTAGGAAACATAACCGTCTTTGATTAACGAGCTAGTCAAGTAGAGGCATACTAGTGACACTTTGTTTGTCTATGTATTCACACAAGTATTATGTTTCCGGTTAATACAATTCTAGCATGAATAATAAACATTTAACATGATATAAGGAAATAAATAATAAATTTATTATTGCCTCTAGGGCATATTTCCTTCAGTCTCCCACTTGCACTAGAGTGAATAATCTAGTTCACATCGCCATGTGATTTAACATCAATAGTTCACATCACCATGTGATTAACACCCATAGTTCATATCATCATGTGACCAACACCCAAAGGGTTTACTAGATTCAATAATCTAGTTCACATCGCTATGTGATTAACGCCCAAAGAGTACTAAGGTGTGATCATGTTTTGCTTATGAGAGAAGTTTAGTCAACGGGTCTGCCACATGCAGATCCGTAAGTATTTTGCAAATTTCTATGTCAACAATGCTCTACATGGAGCTAATCTAGCTAATTGCTCCTACTTTCAATATGTATCCAGATTGATATTTTTGAGTCATCTGGATCAGTGTCAAAATTTGCATCGATGTAACCCTTTACGACGAACCTTTTGTCACCTCCATAATCGAGAAACACATCCTTATTCCACTAAGGATAATTTTGACCAATGTCCAGTGATCTACTCCTAGATCACTATTGTACTCCCTTGTCAAACTCAGGACAGGGTATACAATAGGTCTGGTACACAGCATGGCATACTTTATAGAACCTATGGCTAAGGCATAGGAATGACTTTCATTCTCTCTCTATCTTCTACCATGGTCGGGTTTTGAGTCTTACTCAACTTCACACCTTGTAACACAGGCAAGAACTCCTTCTTTGATTGTTCCATTTTGAACTACTTCAAAATCTTGTCAATGTATGTACTCATTGAAAAACTTATCAAGCATCTTGATCTATCTCTATAGATCTTGATGCTCAATATGTAAGCAGCTTCACCGAGGTCTTTCTTTGAAAAAATCCTTTCCAACATTCCTTTATGCTTTGCAGAATAATTCTACATTATCTTCGATCAACAATATGTCATTCACATATACTTATCAGAAATGTTGTAGTGCTCCCGCTCACTTTCTTGTAAATACAGGCTTCACCGCACGTCTGTATAAAACTATATGCTTTGATCAACTTATCAAAGCGTATATTCCAACTCCGAGATGCTTGCACCTGTCCATAGATGGATCGTGGAGCTTGCATATTTTGTTAGTACCTTTAGGATTGACAAAACCTTCTGGTTGCATCATATACAACTCTTCATTAATAAATCCATTAAGGAATGCAGTTTTGTTCATTCATTTGCCAGATTTCATAAAATGCGGCAATTGCTAACATGATTCGGACAGACTTAAGCATAGATACAAGTGAGAAACTCCCACCGTAGTCAACACCTTGAACTTGTCGAGAACCTTTTTGCGACAATTCTAGCTTTATAGATAGTAACACTACTATCAGCGTCCATCTTCCTCTTGAAGATCCATTTAATCTCAATGGCTCACCGATCAATGGGCAAGTCAATCAAAGTCCATACATGGATCTCATCTCAAATTTCATGGCCTCAAGCCATTTCGCGGAATCTGGGCTCATCATCGTTTCCTCATAGTTCGTAGGCTCGTCATGGTCAAGTAACATGACCTCCAGAACAGGATTACCGTACCACTCTGGTGCATATCTCACTCTGGTTTACCTACGAGGTTTGGTAGTAACTTGATCTAAAGTTATATGATCATCATCATTAGCTTCCTTACTAATCGGTGTAGTAGTCACAGGAACAGATTTCTGTGATGAACTACTTTCCAATAAGGGAGCAGGTACAGTTACCTCATCAAGTTCTACTTTCCTCCCACTCACTTCTTTCGAGAGAATCTCCTTTTATAGAAAGGATCCATTCAAAGCAACGAATATATTGCTTTCGGATTTGTGATAGAAGGTGTACCCAACATTTTCTTTTGGGTATCCTATGAAGACGCACTTCTCCAATTTGGGTTAGAGCTTATCAGGTTGAAACTTTTTCACATAAGCATTGCAACCTCAAACTTTAAGAAACGACAGCTTAGGTTTCTTGCCAAACCATACTTCGTACGGTGTCGTCTCAACGGATTTAGATGGTGCCCTATTTAACGTGAATGCAGTTATCTCTAATGCATAACCCCAAAACGATAGTGGTAGATCGGTAAGAGACATCATAAATCGCACCATATCTATAAAGTATGGTTATGACGTTCAGACACACCATTACACGGTGGTGTTCCAGGTGGCATGAGTAGTGAAACTATTTCACATTGTTTTAACTGAAGGCCAAACTCGTAACTCAAATATTTTACTTCTGCGATCATATCGTAGAAACTTTTATTTTTGTTACGATGATTCTCCACTTCACTCTGAAATTCTTTGAACTTTTCAAATATTTCAGACTTGTGTTTCATCAAGTAGATATACTCATATCTGCTCAAATCATCTGTGAAGATCAGAAAATAATGATACTTGCCACAAGCCTCAATATTCATCGGACCACATACATCAGTATGTATAATTTCCAACAAATCTGTTGCTCGCTCCATTGTTCCGGAGAACAGAGTCTTAGTCATCTTTCCCATGAGGCATTGTTCGCAAGCATCAACTGATTCATAATCAAGTGATTCCAAAAGCCCATCAGCATGGATTTTCTTCATGCGCTTTACACCAATATGACTTAAACGGCAGTGCCACAAATAAATTGCACCATCATTATTAACTTTGCATCTTTTGGTTTCAATATTATGAATATGTGTATCACTACGATCGAGATCCAACGAACCATTTTCATTGGGTGTGTAACCATATAAGGTTTTATTCATGTAAACAGAACAACAATTTATTCTCTTACTTAAATGAATAACCGTATTGCAATAAACATGATCAAATCATATTTATGGTCAACGCAAACACCAAATAACACTTATTTAGGTTCAACACTAATCCCGAAAGTAAAGGGAGTGTGCGATGATGATCATATCAATCTTGGAACCACTTCCAACACACATCGTCACTTCACCCTTAACTAGTCTCTGTTCATTCTGCAACTCCCGTTTCGAGTTACCACTCTTAGCAACTGAACTAGTATCAAATACTGAGGGGTTGCTATAAACACTAGTAAAGTACACATCAATAACATGTATATCAAATATACCTATGTTCACTTTGCCATCCTTCTTATCCGCCAATTACTTGGGGTAGTTCCACTTCCAGTGACCAGTCCCTTTGAAGTAGAAGCACTCAGTTTCAGGCTTAGGTCCAGACTTGGGTTTTTCACTTGAGCAGCAACTTGCTTGCCATTCTTCTTGAAGTTCCCCTTTCTTCCCTTTGTCCCTTTACTTGAAACTAGTGGTTTTGTTTACCATCAACACTTGATGCTTTTCTTGATTTCTACCTTCGTTGATTTCAGCATCACGAAGAGCTTGGAATTGTTTCCATTATCCCTTGCATATTATAGTTCATCACGAAGTTCTACTAACTTGGTGACGGTGACTAGAGAATTCTTTCAATCACTATTTTATCTGGAAGATTAACTCCCACTTGATTCAAGCGATTGTAGTACCCAGACAATCTGAGCACATGCTCACTGCTTGAGCTATTCTCCTCCATCTTTTAGCTATAGAACTTGTTGGAGACTTCATATCTCTCAACTCGGGTATTTTCTTGAAATATTAACTTCAACTCCTGGAACATCTCATATGGTCCATGACGTTCAAAACGTCTTTGAAGTCCTGATTCTAAGTTGTTTAAGCATGGTGCACTAAACTATCAAGTAGTCATCATATTGAGCTAGCCAAATGTTCATAACATCGGCATCTGCTCCTGCAATAGGTTTGTCACCTAGCGGTGCATCAAAGACATAATTCTTCTGTGCAGAAATGAGGATAAACCTCAGATCACGGATCCAATCCGCATCATTGCTACTAACATCTTTCAACTTAGTTTTCTCTAGGAACATATCAACAATAAAATAGGGGAGCTAAACGCGAGCTATTGGTCTACAACATAGATATGCTAATACTACCAGGACTAAGTTCATGATAAATTTAAGTTCAATTAATCATATTTAAGAACTCCCACTTAGAAAACATCCCTCTAATCTTCTTAGTGATTACGTGATCCAAATCAACTAAACCATAACCGATCATCACGTGAAATGGAGTAGTTTTCAATGGTGAACATCACTATGTTGATCATATCTACTATATGATTCACGCTCGACCTTTCGGTCTTAGTGTTCCGAGGCCATATCTGCATATGCTAGGCTCGTCAAGTTTAACCTGAGTATTCTGCGTGTGCAAAACTGGCTTGCACCCATTGTAGATGGACATAGAGCTTATCACACCCGATCATCACGTGGTGTCTGGGCACGACGAACTTTGGCAATGGTGCATACTCATGGAGAACACTTTTATCTTGAAATTTAGTGAGAGATCATCTTATAACGCTACCGTCAATCAAAGCAAGATAAGATGCATAAAAGATAAACATCACATGCAATCAATATAAGTGATATGATATGGCCATCATCATCTTGTGCTTGTGATCTCCATCTCCGAAGCATCATCATGATCACCATTGTCACCGACGCGACACCTTGATCTCCATCGTAGCATCGTTGTCGTCTCGCCAGTCTTATGCTTCCACGACTATCGCTACCACTTAGTGATAAAGTAAAGCATTATAGCGTGATTGCATTGCATACAATAAAGCGACAACCATATGGCTCCTGCCAGTTGTCGATAACTCGGTTACAAAACATGATCATCTCATACAATAAAATTTAGCATCATGTCTTGGCCATATCACATCACAACATGCCCTGCAAAAACAAGTTAGACGTCCTCTACTTTGTTGTTGCAAGTTTTACGTGGCTGCTACGGGCTTTAGCAAGAACCGTTCTTACCTACGCATCAAAACCACAACGATAGTTTGTCAAGTTGGTATTGTTTTAACCTTCGCAAGGACCGGGCGTAGCCACACTCGGTTCAATTAAAGTTGGAGAAACTGACACCCGCCAGCCACCTGTGTGCAAAGCACGTCGGTAGAACTAGTCTCACGTAAGCGTACGCGTAATGTCGGTCCGGGCCGCTTCATCCAACAATACCGCCGAACCAAAGTATGACATGCTGGTAAGCAGTATGACTTATACCGCCCACAACTCACTTTTGTTCTACTCGTGCACAACATCAACGCATAAAACCTAGGCTCTGATACCACTGAAGGGGAACGTAGTAATTTCAAAAAAAATTCCTACGCACACGCAAGATCATGTTGATGCATAGCAACGAGAGGGGAGAGTGTTGTCTATGTACCCTCATAGACCAGAAGCGGAAGCGTTAGCACAATGCGGTTGATGTAGTCGTATGTCTTCATGGCCCGACCGATCAAGCACCGAAACTACGGCACCTCCGAGTTCTAGCACACGTTCAGCTCGATGACGATCCCCGGACTCCGATCCAGCAAAGTGTCAGGGATGAGTTTCGTCAGCACGACGGCGTGGTGACGATCTTGATGTTTTACCGTCGTAGGGCTTCGCCTAAGCACCGCTATAATATTATTGAGGATTATGGTGGAGGGGGGCACCGCACACGGCTAAGAGATCAATGATCAATTTTTGTGTCTATGGGGTGCCCCCTGCCCCCGTATATAAAGGAGTACAGGAGGGGGCCGGCCAAGGAGGGTGGCGCGCCCTAGGGGGGAGTCCAACTCCCACAGGGAGTAGGACTCCCCTTTTTCCTATTAGGAGTAGGAGAGGGAAGGAAGAGGAAGGAGGGAGGAAGGAAAGGGGGGGCCGGCCCCCCTCCCAATTCGGATTGGGCTTGGGGGTGCGCCCCCTCCCTTTCTCCTTTTCCCTCCTTTCCACTAAGGCCCAATAAGGCCCATATACCTCCCGGGGGGTTCCGATAACCTCCCGGTGATCTGGTATTGTCCCAATCTCACCCGGAACCTTTTCGGTGTCCAAATATAGTCGTCCAATATATCGATCTTTATGTCCCGACCATTTCGAGACTCCTCGTCAAGTCCGTGATCACATCCGGGACTCCGAACAACCTTCGGTACATCAAAATATATAAACTCATAATGAAACTGTCATTGTAACGTTAAGCATGCGGACCCTATGGGTTCGAGAACAATGTAGACATGACCGAGACACGTCTCCGGTCAATAACCAATAGCGGAACCTGGATGCTCATATTGGCTCCTACATATTCCGCGAAGATCTTTATCGGTCAGACCGCATAACAACATACGTTTGTTCCCTTTGTCATCGGTATGTTACTTTCCCGAGATTTGATCGTCGGTATCTCAATGCCTAGTTCAATCTTGTCACCGGCAAGTCTCTTTACTCGTTCCGTAATACATCATCCCGCATCTAACTTATTAGTTGAATGCTTGCAAGGCTTATGTGATGTGCATTACCGAGAGGGCCCAGAGATACCTCTCCGACAATCGGAGTGACAAATCCTAATCTCGAAATACGCCAACCCAACATGTACCTTTGGAGACACCTGTAGAGCACCTTTATAATCACCCAGTTACGTTGTGACGTTTGGTAGCACACAAAGTGTTCCTCCGATAAACGGGAGTTGCATAATCTCATAGTCATAGGAACATGTATAAGTCATGAAGAAAGCAATAGCAATAAACTAAACGATCAAGCACTAAGCTAATGGAATGGGTCATGTCAATCACATCATTCTCCTAATGATGTGACCCCATTAGTCAAATGACAATTCATGTCTATGGTTAGGAACCATAACCATATTTGATAAACGAGCTAGTCAAGTAGAGGCATACTAGTGACACTTTGTTTGTCTATGTATTCACACAAGTATTATGTTTCTGGTTAATACAATTCTAGCATGAATAATAAACATTTATCATGATATAAGGAAATAAATAATAACTTTATTATTGCCTCTAGGGCATATTTCCTTCAGTGGTTCGAGCATTTTTCCGGAGTAC
>NC_041392.1:605494681-605524739 GCF_002162155.2 Triticum dicoccoides | reverse complement strand
TATGGGCCTTATGGGCCATAAGAAGGAAGCACACCAGCCCACAAGGGGCTGGTGCGCCCCCCTTGGGCTGGAGACCGAATTGGAATAGGGTTGGGGGGCCTTTCCTTCTTTCCTACTCCTCCTTCCCTCCCTCTCCTACTCCAACTAGGGAAGGGGGGAATCCTACTCCCGGTGGGAGTAGGACTCCCCTAGGGCGCGCCATATACTGGGTCGGCCCCTCCCCTCCTCCACTCATTTATATACGGGGGAGGGGGCACCCCATGGACACAAGAGTTGATCATTGATCTTTTAGCCGTGTGCGGTGCCCCCCTCCACCATAATCCACCTCATTAATATCATAGCGGTGCTTAGGCAAAGCCCTATTCCGGTAGCAACATCATCACTGTCATCATGCCATCATGCCAATGAAACTCTCCCTCCAAGCTCTATTGGATCATGAGTTCGCGGGACGTCATCGAGCCGAACGTGTGCAGATCGCGGAGGTGCCGTATCTTTGGTACTAAATCGGTCAATCATGAAGACGTACGACTACATAAACCACATTGTCATAACGCTTCCGCTTACGGGCTATGAGGGTACATAGACGATACTCTCCCCTCTAGTTCCTATGCATCACCATGATCTTGCGCGTGCATAGGATTTTTTGAAATTACAGTCTATGAGGGTACGGTCTATGAGGGTAATTTCAAAATTTTCCTACGCACACGCAAGATCATGGTGATGCATAGCAACGAGAGGGGAGAGTATCGTCTACGTACCCTCGTAGACCGTAAGAGGAAGCGTTATGACAATGCGGTTGTTGTTGTTGTACGTCTTCACGATCGACCGATCCCAGCGCCGAAAGTGCGGCACCTCCTTGATCTGCACACGTTCGGCTTGGTGACATCCCACAAACTCACTATACATCAGAGCTTCGAGGGAGAGCTTCGTCGGCATGAAGGCGTGATGACAGTGATGATGTTGCTACCGGAACAGGGCTTCGCCTAAGAACCGCTACGATATTACCGAGGTGGATTATGGTGGAGGGGGGCACCGCACACGGCAAAAAGATCAATGATCAACTTGTGTGTCTATGGGGTGCCCCCTCCCTCGTATATAAAGGAGTGGAGGAGGGGAGGGTCGTCCCTCCTATGGCACGCCCCATGGGGAGTCCTACTGCCACCGGGAGTAGGATTCCCCCCATTCCATCTAGTAGGAGTAGGAGAAGGACGGAGGAAAGAGGGAGAAGGAAAGGGGGCGCCCCCCTTCCTAGTCCAATTTGGACCAGAGGGGGAGGGGGAGCATGGCCTGTCCTGGCAGCCCCTCCTCTCTTTCCACTAAGGCCCATAAGGCCCATTAAACTCCCTGGGGGGGTTCTGATAACCCCGCAGTACACCGGTATATGCCCGATCTTTACGTCTCGACCATTTCCGGACTCCTCGTCATGTCCCCGATCTCATCCGGGACTCCGAACCAACTTCAGTCATCAAATCACATAACTCATAATACAAATTGTCACAGGACGTTAAGCGTGCGGACCCTACGGGTTCGAGAACTATGTGGACATGACCGAGACTCATCTCCGGTCAATAACCAATAGTGGAACCTGGATGCTCATATTGGCTCCTACTATTCTATGAAGATCTTTATCGGTAAAACCGCATAACAACATACGTTGTTCCCTTTGTCATCAGTATGTTACTTGTTCGAGATTCGATCGTCGGCATCTCAATACCTAGTTCAATCTCATTACTGACAAGTCTCTTTACTCGTTCCTTAATGTTACATCCTGTAACTAACTCATTAGCTACATTGCTTCCAAGGCTTATTGTGATGTACATTACCGAGAGGGCCCAGAGATACCTCTTCGATACTCGGAGTGACAAACCCTAATCTTGATCTATGCCAACTCAACAAACACCATCGGAGACACTTGTAGAGCATATTTATAATCACACAGTTACGTTGTGACATTTGGTAGCACACAAGGTGTTCCTCCGGTATTCGGGATTTGCATAATCTCATAGTCTAAGGAACATGTATAAGTCATGAAGAAAGCAGTAGTAATGAAACTGTGACGATCATCGTGCTAAGCTAACGGATAGGTCAAGTTAATCACATCATTCTCTAATGATGTGATCCTGCTTATCAAATGACAACTCTTTGTCCATGGCTAGGAAACTTAACCATCTTTGATTAACGAGCTAGTCAAGTAGAGGCATACTAATGACACTTTGTTTGTTTATGTATTCACACATATACTAAGTTTCCGGTTAATACAATTCTAGCATGAATAATAAACATTTATCATGATATAAGGAAATATAAATAACAACTTTATTATTGCATCTAGGGCATATTTCCTTCAGTCTCCCACTTGCACCAGAGTCAATAATCTAGTTCACATCGTCATGTAATTTAACATCAATAGTTCACATCTTTATGTGATTAGTTCAAATCTCCATGTGACTAACACCCAAAGGGTTTACTAGAGTCAATAATCGAGTTCACATTGCTATGTGACTAACACCCAAAGAGTCATCATGTTTTCTTGTGAGAGAAATTTAGTCAATGGGTCTGCCACATTTAGAGCTGTATGTATTTTGCAAATTTTCCATGTCTACAATGCTTTGCTGAGAGCTACTCTAGCTAATTACAACCACTTTCAATATGTATCTAGATCGAGACTTAGAGTCATCTAGATCGGTGTCAAAAGCTTGCATCGACGTAACTCTTTACGACGAACTCTTTTATCACCTCCATAACCGAGAAATATTTCCTTAGTCCTCTAAGGATAATTTTGACCGCTGTCCAGTGATCTACTCCTAGATCACTATTGTAATACCTTGCCAAAATCATGCTAAGGTATACAATAGGTCTAGTACACAGCATAGCATACTTTATAGAACCTGTGACTGAGGCATAGGGAATGACTTTTCATTCTCTTTCTATTTTCTGCCGTGGTTGGGTTTTCAATCTTTACTCTACTTTACACCTTGCAACACAGGCAAGAACTCCTTCTTTGACTGTTCCATTTTAAACTACTTCAAAATCTTATCAAGGTATGTACTCAGTGAAAAATATATTAAGCGTCTTGATCTATCTCTATAGATCTTGATGCTCAATATGTAAGTAGCTTCACCGAGGTCTTTCTTTTGTAAAACTCCTTTCAAACACTCCTCTATGCTTTCCAGAAAATTCTACATTATTTCTGATCAACAATATGTCATTCACATATATATACTTATCAGGAATGCTGTAGTGCTCCCACTCACTTTCTTGTAAATACAGGCTTCACCGCAAGTCTGTCTAAAACTATATGCTTTGATCAACTCATCAAAGCGTATATTCCAACTCCAAGATGTTTGCACCAGTCCATAGATGGATCACTGGAGCTTGCACACTTTGTTAGCACCTTTAGGATTGACAAAACCTTTTGGTTGCATCATATACAACTCTTCTTTAAGAAATCCATTAAGGAATGCAGTTTCGACATCCATTTGCCAGATTTCGGAAAATGCGGCAACTGCTAACATGATTCAAATAGACTTTTAAGCATCGATACGAGTGAGAAAATCTCATAGTAGTCAACACCTTGAACTTGTCGAAAACATTTTGCAACAATTCGAGCTTTGTACATAGTAACACTACTATCAGCATCTGTCTTCCTCTTGAAGATCCATTTATTCTCAATGACTCGCCAATCATTGGGCAACTCAATCAAAGTCCATACTTTATTCTCATACATGGATCCCATCTCAAATTTCATGGCCTCAAGCCATTTTGCGGAATCTGGGCTCATCATCGCTTCCTCATAGTTCGTAGGTTCGTCATGGTCTAGTAACATGACTTCCAGAATAGGATTACCATACCACCCTGGTGCGGACCGTACTCTGGTTGACCTACGAGGTTCGGTAGTAACTTGATCTGAAGTTTCATGATCATCATCATTAGCTTCCTCACTAATTAGTTTAGGAATCACTGGAACTGATTTATGTGATGAACTACTTTCCAATTCGGGAGAAGGTATAATTACCTCATCAAGTTCTACTTTCCTCCAAGTCACTTCTTTCTAGAGAAACTTCTTCTCTAAAAAGGATACACTCTTAGCAACAAAGATCTTGCCTTTCGGATCTATGATAGAAGGTGTACCCAACAGTTTCTTTTGGGTATTCTATGAAGACGCATTTTTCCCATTTGGGTTCGAGCTTATCAGTTTGAAACTTTTTTCAGATAAGAATCGCAACCCCAAACTTGAAGAAATAACAACTTTGGTTTCTTGCCAAACCATATTTCATACAGTGTCATCTTAGATGGGCCCTATTTAACGTGAATGCGGTTGTCTCTAATGCATAACCCCAAAACGATAGTGGTAAATCGGTAAGAGACATCATAGATCACACCATATCCAATAAAGTACGATTACAATGTTCAGACAGACCATTATGCTGTGGTGTTCCAGGTGGCGTGATTTGCGAAACTATTCCACATTGTTTCAAATGAAGACCAAACTCGTAACTCAAATATTCGCCTCGGCAATCAGATCGTAGAAACTTTATTTTCTTGCTACAATGATTTTCCACTTCACTCTGAAATTCTTTGAACTTTCCAAATGTTTCAAACTTATGTTTCATTAAGTAGATATACCCATATCTGCTCAAATCATATGTGAAGGTCAGAAAATAACGATACCTGTCGCGAGCCTCAACACTTATCGGATCGCATACATCAGTATGTATTATTTCTAATAAGTCAGTTGCTCGCTCCATTGTTCCGGAGAACAGAGTCTTAGTCATCTTGCCCATGAGGCATGTTTGCAAGCATCAAGTGATTCATAATCAAGTGATTCCAAAAGTCCATCAGCATGGAGTTTCTATATGTGCTTTACACCCATATGACCTAAACGGCAGTGCCACAAATAGGTTGCACTATCATTATTAACTTTGCATCTTTTGGCTTCAATATTATGAATATGTGTATCACTACGATCGAGATTCAAAAACCATTCACCTTGGGTGTATGACCACAAAAGGTTTTATTCATGTAAATAAAATAACAATTATTCTTTGACTTAAATGAATAACCGTATTGGAATAAACATGATCCAATAATATTATGCTCAACGCAAACACCAAATAACATTTATTTTAGGTTCAACACTAATCCTGAAGGTAAAGGGAGTGTGCGATGGTGATCTTATCAACCTTGGAATCATTTCCAACACACATCGTCACCTCGTCCTCAACTAGTCTTTGTTTATTTTGCAACTCCCGTTTCGAGTTACTACTCTTAGCAACTGAACTAGTATCAAATACCGAGGGGTTTGCTATAAACGCTAGTAAGATACACATCAATAACATGTATATCAAATACACCTTTGTTCACTTTGCCATCCTTCTTATCCGCCAAGTATCTAGGGCAGTTCCACTTCGAGTGACCATTTCCTTTGCAGTAGAAGCACTCAGTTTCAGGCTTGGGTCTAGCTTTGGGCTTCTTCATGGGAGTGGCAACTTGCTTGCCATTCTTCTTGAAGTTCCCTTTCTCTCCCTTACCCTTTCACTTGAAACTAATGGTCTTGTCAGCCATCAACACTTGATGCTTTTTCTTGATTTCTACCTTCGCCGATTTCAGCATCACGAAGAGCTTTGGGAATCGTTTCCATTATCCCTTGCATATTATAGTTCATCATGAAGTTCTAGTAACTTGGTGATATTGACTAGAGAACTCTGTCAATCACTATCTTATCGGGAAGATTAACTCCCACTTGATTCAAGTGATTGTAGTAGACATTTTGAGCACATGCTCACTCATTGAGCTATTCTCCTCCATCTTGTAGGCAAAGTACTATCAAAGGTCTTCTACCTATCGACATGGGCATGAGTATGAAATACCAATTTAAACTCTTAGAACATCTTATATGCTCTGTGGCGTTCAAAATGTTTTTAGAGTCCCGGTTCTAAGCTGTAAAGCATGGTGCACTAAACTATCAAGTAGTCATCATACCGAGCTTTACCAAACATTCATAACATCTGTATCTGCTCCTACAATAGGTCCATCACCTAGCGGTGCATCAAGGACATAATTCTTCCATGCAGCAATGAGGATAATCCTCGGATCATGGAGCTAGTCCGCATCATTGCTACTAACATCTTTCAACATAGTTTTCTCTAGGAACATATCATAAATAAAACGGGGAAGCTATACGCGAGAAATTGATCTAGAACATAGATATGCAAATACTATCAGGACTAAGTTCATGATAAATTTAAGGTTCAATTAATCATATTACTTAAGAACTCCCACTTAGATAGACATCTCTCTAATCATCTAAGTGATCACGTGATCCATATCAACTAAACCATGTTCGATCATCACGTGAGATGGAGTAGTTTTCAATGGTGAACATCACTATGTTGATCATATCTACTATATGATTCACGCTCGACCTTTCGGTCTCTAGTGTTCCGAGGCCATATCTACATATGCTAGGCTCGTCAAGTTTAACCCGAGTATTCTGCATGTGCAAAACTGGCTTGCACCCGTTGTATGTGAACAGAGAGCTTATCACACCCGATCATCACGTGGTTTCTCGGCACGATGAACTGTGGCAACGGTGCATACTCAGGGAGAACACTTATACCTTGAAATTTAGTGAGAGATCATCTTATAATGCTACCGCCGAACTAAGCAAAATAAGATGCATAAAGGATAAACATCACTTGCAATCAAAATATGTGACATGATATGGCCATGATCATCTTGCGCCTTTGATCTCCATCTCCAAAGTACTGTCAAGATCTCTATCGTCATGGGCATGACATGATGATCTCCATCATCTTGATCTCTATCAACGTGTCATCATATGGTCGTCTCGCCAACTATTGCTTTTGCAACTATTGCTATCGCATAGCGATAAAGTAAAGAAATTGTATGGCGCTTGCATCTTATGCAATAAAGAGACAACCATAAGGCTTCTGCCAGTTGCCGATAACTTTAACAAAACATGATCATCTCATACAATGATTTATATCTCATCACGTCTTGACCATATCACATCACAACATCCCCTGCAAAAACAAGTTAGACGTCCTCTGCTTTGTTGTTGCAAGTTTTACGTGGCTGCTACCGGCTGAGCAAGAACCGTTCTTACCTACGCATCAAAAACCACAACGT
The DNA here is from genome assembly GCF_002162155.2 of Triticum dicoccoides. Lineage (NCBI taxonomy): Eukaryota > Viridiplantae > Streptophyta > Magnoliopsida > Poales > Poaceae > Triticum > Triticum dicoccoides. The sequence goes on along the minus strand of NC_041392.1, from coordinate 605,517,587 downwards.
GATATAGTGATTGCTTTTTGATCTTCAGAAAAAACCCTGTTCATTGAATCCGATTCAACTAAACCTGGAGAAATAGACACCCACTAGCCACCTGTGTGCGAAGCACATCGGTAGAACCAGTCTCGCGTAAGCGTACGCGTAATGTCGGTCTGGGCCGCTTCATCCAACAATGCCGTTGAATCAAGAATCAACTAGTGACGACAAGCAATATGTATATACCCACTCCCACAACTCCTTTGTGTTCTACTTGTGCATATAACATCTACACATAAACCTGGCTCGGATGCCACTGTTGGGGAATGTAGTAAATTCAAAATTTTCCTGTGCACACGCAAGATTGTGGTGATGCATAGCAATGAGAGGGGACAATATCGTCTATGTACCCTCATAGACCGTAAGAGGAAGCATTACGATAACGCGGTTGATGTAGTTGTACGTCTTCACGATCGACCGATCCCAGCACCGAAAGTAAGGCACCTCCGCGATCTTCACACGTTCGGCTCGGTGACGTCCCATGAAATCACGATCCAGCAGAGCTTCGAGGGAGAGCTTCGTCAGCACGACGGCATGATGACGGTGATGATGTTGCTACTGGAACAGGGCTTTGCCTAAGCAACTCTATGATATTACCGAGGAGGATTATGGTGGAGGGGGGCACCGCACACGGCTAAAAGATCAATGATCAACTTGTGTGTCTATGGGGTGCCCCTCCCCCGTATATAAAGGAGTGGAAGAGGGGGAGGGCTGGCCCTCCTATGGCGCGCCCCATGGGGAGTCTTACTCCCACCGGGAGTAGGATTCCCCCCTTTCCATGTAGTAGGAGTAGGAGAAGGAAGGAGGAAAGAGGGAGAAGGAAAGGGGGGCGCCGCCCCCCTTCCTAGTCCAATTCGGACCAGAGGAGGAGGGGGCGCGCGGCCTGCCCTGGCAGCCCCTCCTCTCTTTCCACTAAGGCCCATAAGGCCCATTAAACTCCCCAAGGGGTTCCGTAACCCCCGGTACTCTGGTATATGCCCGAACTTCACTCGGAACCCTTCCGATGTCCAAACATAGCCGTCCAATATATCAATCTTTATGTATCGACCATTTCGAGACTCTTTGTCATGTCCCCGATCTCATTTGGGACTCTGAACCAACTTCGGTCATCAAATCACATAACTCATAATACAAATTGTCATAGAACATTAAGCGTGCGGACCCTACGGGTTCGAGAACTATGTAGAAATGACCGAGACTCGTCTCCGGTCAATAACCAATAGCGGAACCTGGATGCTCATATTGGCTCCTACATATTCTACGAAGATCTTTATTGGTCATACCGCATAATAACATATGTTGTTCCCTTTGTCATCGGTATGTTACTTGCTCAAGATTCGATCGTCGGTATCTCAATACCGAGTTCAATCTCATTACCGGCAAGTCTCTTTACTCGTTCCGTAATGCTACATCCCGTAACTAACTCATTAGCTACATTGCTTGCAAGGCTTATTGTGATGGGCATTACTAAGAGGGCCCAGGGATACCTCTCCGATACTCGGAGTGACAAATCCTAATCTTGATCTATGCCAACTCAACAAACACCATCCGAGACACCTTTAGAGCATCTTTATAATCACACAGTTACGTTGTGACGTTTGATAGCACACAAGGTGTTCCTCCGGTAATTGGGAGTTGCATAATCTCATAGTCCGAGGAATATGTATAAGTCGTGAAGAAAGCAGTAGCAATGAAACTGTAACGATCATCGTGCTAAGCTAACGGATAGGTCAAGTCAATCACATCATTCTCTAATGATGTGATCCCGCTTATCAAATGACAACTCTTTGTCCATGGCTAGGAAACTTAACCATCTTTGATTAATGAGCTAGTCAAGTAGAGGCATACTAGTGACACTTTGTTTGTTTATGTATTCACAGATGTACTAAGTTTCTGGTTAATACAATTCTAGCATGAATAATAAACATTTTTCTTGATATCAGGAAATATAAATAACAACTTTATTATTGCCTCTAGGGCATATTTCCTTCACATTTATGGGTTGAGGCAAGCATCTCGGAGTTAGAACATTCGTTTTGATGAGGTCGTCACTGGTCTCGGCTTCATCAAAAGTGACGAGGACGCTTGTTGTCGGTGTCAAAACCGGCGGATCTCGGATTGGGGGTCCTGAACTGTGCATCTAAGGTTGATGGTAACAGGAGAGAGGAGACAGGGGACACGATGTTTACCCAGGTTCGGGCCCTCTCTATGGAGGTAATACCCTACTTCCTGCTTGATTGATCTTGATGAATATGAGCATTACAAGAGTTGATCTACCACGATATCGAGATGGCTAAACCCTAAAAGCCTAGCCTGGATGACTATGGTAATGATTGTCCGGGGTTATCTACGGACCTAGCCCTCCGGTTTATATAAGCACAAGAGGGATCTAGGGTTACACAAGGTCGGTTACAGAGAAAGGAATATTCATATTTGGTCACCAAGCTTGCCTCCCACGCCAGGGAGAGTCGCATCCAGACATGGGTAGAGTCTTCGGTCTTCGTATCTTCACGACCCATCAGTCCGGCCCATATACAATAGGTTGGACGCCCGAGGGCCCCTTAGTAGTCCCTGAACCAGGCTTCAATGACAAGGTGTCCGGCGCGCCGATTGTCTTTGGCATTGCAAGGCAAGTTCCCCTTTCCGAACACTCCAAGATAATCTTCGGATGAAACAAACATATCCGGATCTGCGACAAAAGTACCACACACACAGCCGTGGAGAGTATAATATTTCACGAATCCCATATGCTGACAACTTTTTGTAAGATGACATCACGTCTGTCCGGTCATTATATCGAACCGTTTTTGTCTGCCATTCCGCGTTTCGAGATGTGGTTTCCATTGGCATGCCTTGTCAAAGCAGAGATCGTGCCCCTTATTGCGGGATTCTCATCAATACAGGCGTGGGTAATCCAACCGTGCCGTTTATACAGCCCTTGGGAATAGGCGAGTTTTAGGGCGAGTGGGGAGGCGTTCGATATTCACTGCTTTTATAAGGGGATAAGGATTCCCCCTTCTTCTCCCACGCCTTCGTTCTTCCTCTGCCCTTCCACTCTTGAGCTCCAGCGCCCAAGTTCTCATCTTCTTCCCGCTCGAGAAAGCGCTCAACCATGTCCGGATCCAGAGGTCAAGGCAAGTGGATGGCCTCCTCCGTTAAGGAGAAGAACATTACCGAGCTTCGTGCGGCCGGGTACCTGGCAAAGGAAATCGCCCACCGTCTTCCAGCCCCGGGGCAAGTTGTCCCCACACCGAAGCCCAACGAGAGGGTGGTATTCATCCCTCATTTCCTCCGCGGGCTTGGGTTTCCACTCCACCCTTTCGTCCACGGGTTAATGTACTATTACGGCATAGATTTCCATGATCTATCCCCGAACTCTTTCCTCAACATCTCGGCGTTCATCGTCGTGTGTGAGGCCTTCCTCCGCATTCAACCCCACTTCGGGCTGTGGCTCAAGGTCTTCAACATGAATCCGAAGGTGATGGATGGTCAGCACACGGAGTGCGGAGGCACCATGGTGAGCAAGCTGACCAATGTCTCCTGGCCAAGAGGCACTTTCATAGAGACTGTCAAGGAATGGCAGAAACAGTGGTTCTACATCACAGAACACCGCGGCACCACCTGGGCCGCGGCTGCCGAATTCAACTCCGGTGCTCCCATGTGACTTACCTCCTGGGTCGAGAAGAGCCTGAACTGTTGTTCGCCAGATGAGCTGATAGCGCTGCAGACGGACATTCAAAGTATTATGGACAAAGATATCAAGCTTGTCGATGTAATCCAGGTGATGCTAGTTCGCCGGATTCTCCCGTGCCAAAGCCAAAGCCACCCCCTATGGGAGTTCAATCCGAAGAAGCACCATACCCTGAAGAGGCTCTTTGAAACCACTCACGAAGACGCCTGGAAGTTGCTCTTCAAGGGCAACGAGACATCATCAGCCACAGATTCGGACCGCGAGCACGACATTAACCACCTCGCCAACAAGGTATGTTATTTTTAATGCATCCCCTACTTGCTTGTTTCAAGGATGATATCTAAGCTTTTATTATCATTGCTTCTTCAGGACTGGATGGAGAGGGCGAAGCAAATCCAGTGTCCGGCTCCGCTGCCTGAAGAACCAGTCATCCCGCGTTTAGCAAAGATGCTGGTGCCGGCACCCTATAAGGCGTCGGAGAAGAAGGCCCAAGGGAAGCCCAGGGGGTCTGGAGTGGCCCCCGCCGCAAGGGCGCTTCGGACGCGACATCCGAAGGCAAGACCCGCTCCTCTGCCGTCGAAGACGATGACGATGAGGAGGAGGAGGAGAGCGATTCTCCCCCTAATGGGGGGAGGAAGAAGAGGGCGGCCTCCACAATTCTGGAGGCGGAGGTGCCCAAGAAGGGGAAAGCCCCGCTCATGGGCAGCTCCGCATGGGACGTCGACAGCAGTCCAGAGCAACGCCCCCGCACTAAGCCTCGGGATGCATCGTAAGTGCTAAGACTCATACATGCCCATAAATCTAGCCTCTCCTCTTTGTTGTATTGACATGATTAGTTATGTTATTGCAGTCCGGCCCACGACAGCTCCCAATGATCCTCGTCACGAGATTCGTTGGATTCAAGGGCAATGGCCAGCGAGTTACCTCCGACCTCTTACTCCCCCAAGGCCAAGGGCGATGCAGAGGTGTGTCCCGAAGGACTTTCCCAGGCCGGGGGGAGGCTCAGGAGGCGCCAGAAGGTGAGGCTTCCGTCGCCGGACACCAAGGCGAGCCAATCCCCATGGAGACTTGTGGTGAGGGCCGTATTCAATTCGGCCCTCAGCCAGATTCGATTCTAGAGACCGATACGGCTCCGGAATCCAGCGCGCAACCTCCTTCGAAAGAAGGGGGTATGCCTATTCCGCCGGTGACCCCTGTCCAACCAGGGGCACCAGATAATCTGCTAGAAGTGCTACGAGGCGCTTTCATTGTGGATGAGCACCGTGTTCTTATGGGCACGGTAATTGAAAGGGTTCATTCCGCCAAGAGCGGACTAACCGAAGCCTGCAGCAGCCTGCTGACAGGTTTTAAGGTAAGCAACGCGAAAAAAGAGAAAATCCCAATATAGACAATAGCCCCTGAGACATTGTCCGGTGTTCGGAAAGAAAAAGTCGGACAGAGGATCAATCCTTTATTGCAGGAAACTAACTAAATTTGTCTGAAATGAATACACATGCATCGCTATTGGCCGCAGCCTCGCATACTGCCGAGGTCTTTGAACTGAAGCGGAGACTGGAGCAGGCCGAGGAGGAGCTCAGCCAGGTGAGGAGGCAGCTCCAAGAAAAACAAGGTATGTGATAACCCGTTATGTATTCGAAAAAGGTAAAATGATATGCATTGACCGAAGTGTCATGATATGTATAGAAGCGATGGCCGAGGTCGAGGCCCTGAGAAAGGCCCTGGCCTAAGCCGAGGGGAAGGCTGTCAAGGAGCAGGCCGCCCGTAAGAAGCTCAAGGCCCGGGTCAACGAGGTCCAACAAGAGCTCCAAGACGCGGTGAGGAAGTGCGAGACCTTGGATTGCGATGCATCAGCTCAAGAGACCGAACTCGCCAAGGCTCGTCAGAGTGCGGAGACGGCCCGGAGTGAGGCCCAGGGCGCCCTCCGAGAGGTCCAGGAGGCCAGGACGATCGCGGCGGGTAAGGCATTTAGTATGCAAAGCAAGTATGTGAAGAGGAAGTATCTTTTACTAACCCGGATTCGGAGTTCTCCAGGGGCTTTTGCTGATCTGCCACGTAGTGTGTCTGACGCTGCAGAGTTCTTCCGAGCCGAAGAAGGGAGCTCCACGGAGAAACTGTTCTGGTCGCAATATCTTGCGCCAGAACATCTGGTGCCCTTCAGCGATCGGCTAAAACAGTTGGTCGAGCTACACAGGGTGGCCGAACTGGCCATGAAGGATTTAATAATCCACCTGTGGCCAGCCGAAGCTACACCTGGCAGTTACTTCGGCCTCGTGAAGCGGATGGTGGATGCTTGTCCTAGGCTGGACGCCGTCAAGCGGTTCGTCTGCATCGAGGGCCCGCGTATGGCCTTTGCCCGCGTCAAGGACTAGTGGGCGAAGATGGCCACCGTCAAGCTTGCGACTGAGGGGCCGCCCGAGGGCAAGGAGCACCATATACCCGAGCGGTATTTTGGTGACGTCCTAGAGGGGTCTCATATTGTAGCGACGCAGTGTTCGCAGGATATTATCTTTGAGTGAATGAATTCAAGTTCTTTCTACCTTGTATGATAAAACAAAGTGGGTTTGTAATATAATGCTTTTTATGTTTTAAATTTTACCTCCTGTGTCGTTGTGTTGTATGAAATCTGAGGGTTGGCCAGTCGTCGGCTTCTGCCCCCACGTAGGTAGTACGGAGGTGTTCGGGATGGAATCTAAACAATCTTGATCCAATTGTATGGTCCTTGAAGGAGTTGTTTAGCGCAACGTGTTGAGGATCGTAGCAGAAATTCAAAATTTTCTACGCATCACCAAGATCAATCTATGGAGTAATATAGAAACAAGGGGAAGGAGAGTTCATCTACACACCCTTGTAGATCGCTAAGCGGAAGCGTTCAAGTGAACGGGGTTGATGTAGTCATACTCGTCGTGATTCAAATCCCCGGAGATCCTAGTGCCAAACGGACGGCACCTCCGCGTTCAACACACGTGCAGCCCGGTGACATCTCCCATCCCTTGATCCATCAAGGGGAGAGGGAGAGGTTGGGGAAGACTCCATCCAGCAGCAGCACGATGGCGTGGTGGTGGTGGAGGAGCGTGGCAATCCTGCAGGGCTTCGCCAAGCACCGCGGGAGAGGAGGAGGGAGAGAGGCAGGGCTGCGCCATGGAGAGGTCAAAACTCATGTGTTGGCAGTCCCAAAGTCCTCAAATATATATAGGGGAGAGGGAGGGGGGTGCTCCCCCTTTAGGGTTTCCACCCCAAGGGGTGCGGCAGCCCCAAACCCATCTAGGGTGGCGGCCAAGGGGGGAGAGGGGGAAACTTGCCCCCCAAGCTAGGTGGAGGCGCCCCCTCCCCAAACCCTAGGCACCTTGGGCCCTTGTGGGGGGCGCACCAGCCCACCTGGGGCTGGTCCCCTCCCACACTTGGCCCATGCAGCCCTCTGGGGCTTGTGGCCCCACTTGGTGGACCCCCGGGACCCTCCTGGTGGTCCCGGTATGTTACCGATAGCACCCGAAACTTTTCCGGTGACCAAAACAGGACTTCCCATATATAAATCTTTACCTCCGGACCATTCCCGAACTCCTCGTGATGTCCGGGATCTCATCCGGGACTCCAAACAACATTCAGTAACCACGTATATCTATTGCCTATAACCCTAGCGTCATCGAACCTTAAGTGTGTAGACCCTACGGGTTCGGGAGTCATGCAGACATGGCCGAGACAACTCTCCGGTCAATAACCAACAGCGGGATCTGGATCCCATGTTGGCTCCCACATGCTCCACGATGATCTCATCAGATGAACCACGATGTCAAGGATTCAATCAATCCTGTATACAATTCCCTTTGTCTAGCGGTACGATACTTGCCTGAGATTCAATCGTCGGTATCCCGATACCTTGTTCAATCTCGTTACTAGCAAGTATCTTTACTCGTTCTGTAACACATCATCCCGTGATCAAATCCTTGGTCACATTGTGCACATTATGATGATGTCCTACCGAGTGGGCCCAGAGATACCTCTCCGTTTACACGGAGTGACAAATCCCAGTCTCGATTCGTGCCAACCCAACAGACACTTTCGGAGATACCTGTAGTGTACCTTTATAGCCACCCAGTTACGTTGTGACATTTTGGCACACCCAAAACACTCCTACGGTATCCGGGAGTTGCACAATCTCATGGTCTAAGGAAATGATACTTGACATTAGAAAAGCTTTAGCATACGAACTACACGATCTTTGTGCTAGGCTTAGGATTGGGCCTTGTCCATCACATCATTCTCCTAATGATGTGATCCCGTTATCAACGACATCCAATGTCCATGGTCAGGAAACCGTAACCATCTTATTGATCAACGAGCTAGTCAACTAGAGGCTTACTAGGGACATGGTGTTGTCTATGTATCCACACATGTATCTGAGTTTCCTATCAATACAATTCTAGCATGGATAATAAACGGTTATCATGAACAATGAAATATAATAATAACCAATTTATTATTGCCTCTAGGGCATATTTCCAACAGTCTCCCACTTGCACTAGAGTCAATAATCTAGTTCACATCACCATGTGATTAACACTCACAGGTCACATCGCCATGTGACCAACATCCAAGAGTCTACTAGACTCAATGATCTAGTTCACATCACTATGTGATAAACACTCAAAGAGTTCTAGGTTTGATCATGTTATGCTTGTGAGAGAGGTTGTAGTCAACGGGTCTTGCCATATTCAGATCCCTATGTATTCGCAAAACTGTATATCGTAGATGCTGCTACCACGTTCCACTTGGAGCTATTCCAAATTATTGCTCCATTATACGTATCCGGTATCTCTACTCAGAGCTATCCGGATAGGTGTTAAGCTTGCATCGACGTAACTCTTTATGTCGAACTCTTTATCACCTCCATAACCGAGAAACATTTCCTTATTCCTCTAAGGATAATTTTGACTGCTATCTGGTGATCCACTCCTAGATCACCTTTGTACCCTCTTGCCAGACATGTGGCAATGCACACAATAGGTGCGGTACTTCTGCATGGCATACCGTATAGAGCCTATGACAAGAGCATAGGGGACGACCTTTTGTCCTTCCTCTTTCTTCTGCCGTGGTCAATCTTCGAGTCTTACTCAACTTCACACCTTACAACTCAGGAAAGAACCCCTTATTTGACTGATCTATTTTGAACTCCTTCAAAAACATGTCAAGGTGTGTGTTCTTTGAAAGTACCATCAGGCGTCTTGATCTATCTCTATAGATCTTGATGCCCAATATGTAAGCAGCTTTATCCAGGTCTTCCTTTGAAAAACACTCTTCAAACAACCGTTTATGCTTTCCAGAAATTCTACATTATTTTGGATCAACAATATGTCATCCACATATACTTATCAGAAATGTTGAGTGCTCCCACTCACCTTTTTGTAAATACAAGTTTCTAGCAAACATTGTATAAACCTAAAAGCTTTGATCACTCCATCAAAACATATATTTCGATTCCGAAATGCTTGCTCTAGTCCATAGAAGGATTGTTGGAGCCAGCATACCTTTTAGAATCCTTAGGATCGACAAAACCTTTTACTGTATCACATACAACTTTTCTTACAAAACTGGTAAGAAAACTTGTTTTTGACATCCATCTGTAAGATTTCATAATCAAAAAATACAGCTAATGCTAACATGATTCCGACGGACTTAAGCATCGCTACGGGTGAGAAATTCTCATCGTAGTCAACTCCTTGAACTTGTGAAAAGACTCTTTCCCACAAGTCGAGCTTCATAGACGGTAACATTACCGCCCACGTCCGTCTTCTTCTTAAAGATCCATTTATCTCAATGGCTTGCCGATCATCGGGCAAGTCCACCAAAGTCCATACTTTGTTCTGATATATGGATCCTATCTCGGATTTCATGGCTTCTAACAATTTGTCGGAATACGGGCCCACCATCGCTTCTCCATAGCTCGTAGGTTTATTGTTGTCTAACAACATGATATCTAAGATAGGATTACTGTACCACTTAGGAGTAGTACATATCCTTGTCGACCTACGAGGTTCGATAGCAACTTGATCCGAAGCTTTATGATCACTATCATTAACTTCCTATTCAACAGAAGTAGGCGCCACAGAAAACATCTTTCTGTGTTGCATCACTCTCTGGTTGAAGTAACGGGTTCGACAACCTCATCAAGTTCTATCTTCCTCCCACTCAATTCTTTCGAGAGAAACACCTTCTCGAGAAAGGACCCGTTCTTAGCGACAAACAATTTGCACTCGAATCTGATATAGAAGGTATACCCTACTGTCACCTTTGGGTATCCTATAAAGATGTGTTTGTCTGCTTTGGGTTCGAGCTTCTCTGGCTGAAGCCTTAAGCATCGCAGCCCCAAACATTAAGAAACGACAACTTTGGTTTCTTGCCAAACCAATGTTCATACGACATCGTCTCAACGGACTTAGATGGTGTCCTATCTAAAGTGAATGCAGCTGTCTCTAACGCATAACCTCAAAATGAAAACGGTAGATTGGTAAGAGACATCATAGATCGCACCATATCTCATAGGGTTCGATTACAATGTCCGGACACACCATTACAACTGTGGTGTTCCAGGTAGCTTCAACTGTGAAACAATTCCACAATGTCTTAAGTGATTTGCCAAACTCATAACTCAGAAAATCCCCTTTTGATCAGATCGTAGGAACATGATCTTATTGTTATGATGATTCTTAACTTCACTCTGAAATTGCTTGAACTTTTCAAATGTTTCAGACTTGTGCTTGATTAAGTAGATATACCTATATCTACCCAAATCGTCAATGAAGATGAGAAAATAGTGATATCCACCGCACGCTTCAATTCTCATTGGATCACACGCATCAGCATGCATGATTTCCAACAAGTCACCTGTCCGTTTCATTGTACCTGAAAACGGAGTCCTAGTCATCCTTCCCATGAGGCATGGCTCGCATGTGTCAAGTGATTCATAATCAAGTGACTCCAAACATCCATCGACATGGAGTTTCTTCATGCATCTTACGCCAATATGACCTAAGCGGTAGTGCCACAAGAAAGTGGTACTATCATTATTAACTCTACATCTTTTGGCGTGAACATGTGTATTACCACGACCGAGATTCAATGAACCATTCACATAGGGTGCATGACCATGAAAGGTATCATTCATGTAAACAGAATAACCATTATTCTCTAACTTAAATGAATGACCGTATTGCAATGAACATGATCTAATCATATTCATGCTCAACGTAGACACCTGATAACATTTATCTAGGTTCAATACTAACCCCGAAGGCAGATGGAGCGTGCGATGGTGATCTCATCAACTTTGGAAACACTTCCAACACACATCGTCACCTCGCACTTAGCCAGTTTCCGTTCAGTCAGTAGCTTTTGCTTCAAGTCACCAATAATAGTAACTGAACCGGTATCCAATACCCAGGTGCTACTAGGAGTACTAGTGAGGTACACATTAATAACACGTATATACTTTGTTGAAGTTGCCAGCCTTCTTATCTACCATGCATTTGGGGTAATTCCGCTACCAGTGACCGTTCCCCTTACAATAGAAGCACTTAGTCTCGGGTTTGGGTTCAACCTTGGGTTCCTTCAATGGAGCGGCAACTGGTTTTCCATCCATGAAGTTTCCCTTCTAGCCCTTGCCCTTCTTGAAACCAGTGGTCTTGTTAAACCATCAACACTTGATGCTCCTTCTTGATTTCTACCTTTTGCGGTCTTAAGCACCGCGAACAGCTCCGAGATCAACTCCATCCCTTGCATGTCATAGTTCATCACGAAGATCTAGTAGCTTAGTGATAGTGGCTAGAGAACTCTATCAATCACTATCTTATCTGGAAGTTTAACTCCCACTTGATTTAAGTGATTGTAGCACCCAGACATTCTGAGCACATGCTCACTAGCTGAGCTATTCTCCTCCATCTTGTTGGCAAAAGAACTTGTCAGAGGTCTCACACCTCTTAACATGGGCATGAGCCTGAAATCCCAATTTCAGCTCTTGGAACATCTCATATGTTCTATGGCGTTCAAAACATCATTGGAATCCCGATTCTAAGCCGTAAAGTATGGTGCACTAAACTATCAAGTAGTCATCAGGATGTGTCTGTCAGGTGTTCACAACATCCACAGACGACGTTGTAGGGGTTTGCACATCGAGCGATGCATCAAAGACGTAAGCCTTCTATGTAGCAGTGAGGACACTCCTCGGACTATGGACCTAGTCCGCATCATTGCTTACAATATCTTTCAACTTAATCTTTCTCTAGGAACGTATTGAAACAGGGAGCTACAACATGTGCTATTTATCTAAAATATATTTGCAAAGACAATTTAGACTATGTTCATGATAATTGAGTTCATCTAATCTAATTATTTAATGAACTCCCACTCAGATAGACATCCCTCTAGTCATCTAAGTGAAACATGATCCGAATCGACTAGGCCGTGTCCGCTCATCACGTGAGACGAACTAGTCATCAACGGTGAACATCTCATGTTGATCGTATCTTCTATACGACTCATGTTCGACCTTTCAGTCTTCCGTGTTCCGAGGACATGTCTGTACATGCTAGGCTCGTCAAGTCAACCTAAGTGTATTGCATGTGTAAATCTGGCTTACACCCGTTGTATTCGAACGTTAGAATCTATCACACCCGATCATCACGTGGTGCTTCGAAACGAAAAACCTTCGCAATGGTGCACAGTTAGGGGGAACACTTTCTTGAAATTATTGCGAGGGATCATCTTATTTAAGCTACCGTCGTTCTAAGCAAATAAGATGTAAAACATGATAAACATCACATGCAATCAAATAGTGACATGATATGGCCAATATCATTTTGCTCCTTTTGATCTCCATCTTCGGGGCTCCATGATCATCGTTGTCACCGGCATGACACCATGATCTCCATCATCATGATCTCCATCATCGTGTCTTCTTGAAGTTGTCTCATCATCTATTACTTCTACTACTATGGCTAACACTTTAGCAATAAAGTAAAGTAATTACATGATGTTTATGTGGACACGCAGGTCATAAATAAATTAAGACAACTCCTATGGCTCCTGCCGGTTATCATACTCATCGACATGCAAGTCGTGATTCCTATTACAAGAACATGATCAATCTCATACATCACATATATCATTCATCACATCCTTTTGGCCATATCACATCACAAGGCATATGCTGCAAAAACAAGTTAGATGTCCTCTAATTGTTGTTGCAAGTTTTTACGTGGCTGGTATAGGTTTCTAGCAAGAACATTTCTTACCTACGCGAAAACCACAACGTGATATGCCAATTTCTATTTACCCTTCATAAGGACCCTTTTCATCAAATCCGATCCGACTAAAGTGGGAGAGACAGACACCCACTAGCCACCTTATGCAACTAGTGCATGTCAGTCGGTGGAACCAGTCTCACGTAAGAGTACGTGTAAGGTCGGTCCGGGCCGCTTCATCCCACGATGCCGCCGAATCAAGATAAGACTAGTAACAACAAGTAAATTGACAATATCGACGCCCACAGCTACTTTGTGTTCTACTCGTGCATAGAAACTACGCATAGACCTAGCTCATGATGCCACTGTTGGGGATCGTAGCAGAAATTCAAAATTTTCTACACATCACCAAGATCAATCTATGGAGTAATCTAGCAACGAGGGGAAGGAGAGTGCATCTACATACCCTTGTAGATCGCTAAGCGGAAGCGTTCAAGTGAACGGGGTTGATGGAGTCGTACTCGTCGTGATTCAAATCACCGGAGATCCTAGTGCCGAACGGACGGCACCTCCGCGTTCAACACACGTGCAGCCCGATGACATCTCCCATCCCTTGATCCAGCAAGGGGCGAGGGAGAAGTTGGGGAAGACTCCGTCCAGCAGTAGCACGACGGCGTGGTGGTGGTGGAGGAGTGTGGCAATCCTGCAGGGCTTCGCCAAGCACCGCGGGAGAGGAGGAGGGAGAGAGGCAGGGCTGCGCCATGGAGAGGTCAAAACTCATGTGTTGGCAGCCCCAAAGTCCTCAAATATATATAGGGGAGAGGGAGGGGGTGCGCCCCCTTTAGGGTTTCCACCCCAAGGGGTGCGGCAGCCCCAAACCCATCTAGGGTGGCGGCCAAGGGGGGGAGAGGGGGAAACTTGCCCCCAAGCTAGGTGGAGGCGCCCCCTCCCCAAACCCTAGGCACCTTGGGCCCTTGTGGGGGGGCACACCGGCCCACCTGGGGCTGGTCCCCTCCCACACTTGGCCCATGCAGCCCTCCGGGGCTTGTGGCCCCACTTGGTGGACCCCCGGGACCCTCCCGGTGGTCCCGGTATGTTACCGATAGCACCCGAAACTTTTCCGGTGACCAAAACAGGACTTCCCATATATAAATCTTTACCTCCGGACCATTTTGGAACTCCTCGTGATGTCCGGGATCTCATCCGGGACTCCGAACAACATTCGGTAACCACATATATCTATTCCCTATAACCCTAGCGTCATCGAACCTTAAGTGTGTAGACCCTACGGGTTCGGGAGTCATGCAGACATGGCCGAGACAACTCTCCGGTCTATAACCAACAGCAGGATCTGGATACCCATGTTGGCTCCCACATGCTCCACGATGATCTCATCGGATGAACCACGATGTCAAGAATTCAATCAATCCCGTATACAATTCCCTTTGTCTAGCGGTACGATACTTGCCCGAGATTCAATCGTCGGTATCCCGATACCTTGTTCAATCTCGTTACCGGCAAGTCTCTTTACTCATTCCGTAACACATCATCCCGTGATCAACTCCTTGGTCACATTGTGCACATTATGATGATGTCCTACCGAGTGGGCCCAGAGATACCTCTCCGTTTACACGATGTGACAAATCCCAGTCTCGATTCGTGCCAACCCAACAGACACTTTCGGAGATACCTGTAGTGTACCTTTATAGCCACCCAGTTATGTCGTGACGTTTGGCACACCCAAAGCACTCCTACGGTATCCAGGAGTTGCACAATCTCATGGTCTAAGGAAATGATACTTGACATTAGAAAAGCTTTAGCATACGAACTACACAATCTTTGTGCTAGGCTTAGGATTGGGTCTTGTCCATCACATCATTCTCCTAATGATGTGATCCCGTTATCAACGACATCCAATGTCCATGGTCAGGAAACCGTAACCATCTTAATGATCAACGAGCTAGTCAACTAGAGGCTTACTAGGGACATGGTGTTGTCTATGTATCCACACATGTATCTGAGTTTCCTATCAATACAATTCTAGCATGGATAATAAACGGTTATCATGAACAATGAAATATAATAATAACCAATTTATTATTGCCTCTAGGGCATATTTCCAACACAATGAACCAGGCAATCAGACTATGCGGCTTTAACGCCCTCACTTAGCCATAGGAGTTCAACAATAAAAACATGGACGCAGCCCCTAGTATCCGAACCAGAGTGCTATAAGCATATGATCGGGAAGTACCGATCCTTCGCGTAATGTGGAAGAAATCTCCAACGATTTGCAGCCTCCGAAGAGCTGACCGGCTCTCGCCGCATCATGACAGTCAGTTTTTGGCTTTCTCTACTGAGGTGCTCCTTTGGATAAACCAAGGCACAATCGCGGTAGTTCTCCCTTCACTACCTTAGCAGATATAGCGGAACGTAAGGTAGCAAGCACAGGAGCTGGGCAACCCAACTATTCACCAAAGACATGATTCGGAGCCAATGCATATAGTGCTAAATTCGGTGTGCCGAACTATACTATAAAAAGTGTTCGTACTTTTGTTGTCGTAGTGTGGGGTGCTATGAAGCCCTTGGCAAACATCAAACGTACCAAAGTGTATGGGTGATACTTGATAGGGTTACCCACAGGGGAGAAGAAGAGAAAAAGGAAATAACGAAAGAAAACAGAAAGGGTACAAAGGTGATAAGCTGGGGCCCTTAAGCTCCAACCTTGAACTGTTTTCATTGTAATTTGATTAATACGTCGAGGCGCATTAGTACAAGTAGTGCGATAAGCAACAGGCTATTTAACATGCCAAAAACCAAGGGAGAGCTGCATGTGGGTCCTGAAAAACAGGTAGAGTGATTGTTAATGAAACCACCTTGAAAATCCCCCATACGTCTGCATTTCTCGCCGTCTTGGTGTGTTTATCCTTCAAGAGGACTGGTGAGCAGGCCATCGGATGGGGCCTGCGGGGTTGAAACCTGAAAAGGGAACGAAAAAGTGAAAGTATGTGTGTATTCGGTGTCGGTTAAGCCGTACTGTGGATCACAAGCTAGCTATGCCTCCGTCGATGCCCATGGAATTTTGAGTGTGTAGTTATGTACGCGTGGTGCGAATGCCACTACTTGACCAGGACTGAGACGGAGGCCGAATTGCTAGTCTAGCTCCTGACGAGCCGAGTTGTCCTACTACAGGGTAGTTCGGACCCTCTTGACGGTGTCCGTGGGCTCGGCGGCCGAATTAAGGTTCTGCTTGAGAAGGCCGCTCTGTACTTCTACTGCTAAGGCAGCTGTGTGCTCTTCTGTACGGAGGGAGCGTTCTGTGTTTCCATTGATTGTTATCACGCCACGTGGACCGCGCATCTTGAGCTTGAGATAAGCATAGTGTGGCACTACGTTGAATCAGGCGAATGCGGTCCGTCCGAGCAGTGTGTGATAGCCGCTGCGAAAGGGGACTATGTCGAAGATTAACTCATCGCTTTGGAAATTGTCCGGAGATCCGAAGACAACCTCGAGCGTGATTGAGCCCGTACAGCGGGCCTCTACACCTGGTATGACTCTTCGAAGGTAGTCTTTGTGGGTTTGATCCATGATGGATTAATGCTCATTTTGCGCATTGTGTCCTGATAGAGCAGATTGAGGCTGCTACCCCCGTCCATAAGGACGCGCGCCAGGTGGAACACATCAATTATTGGGTCCAGGACCAGTGCGGCTGAACCGCCGTGACGGATACTGGTCAGATGATCCCGGCGATCGAAGGTGATCGGGTATGCTCTATCGTGTAGACGTCCCTGAGTGCGCGCTTGCGCTCCCTCTTGGGGATGTGGGTAGCGTATATCATGTTCACCGTTTTGACCTGAGGGGGAAACTTCTTCTGTCCCCCTGTGTTCGGCGGTCGGGGCTCCTCATCGTCGTCTTTGCTTTGCGATCCCTTATCCTTGTTTTCAGCATTTAACTTGTCGACCTATTTAAAAACCCAGCAATCTCTGTTGGTATGATTGGGTGGTTTGTCTGGGGTGCCATGAATCTGGCACATACGATCCAGTATGCGGTCCAGGCTAGATGGGCCCGAATTGTTCTTTTTGAACGACTTCTTCCGCTGACCAGACTTAGAGCCACTGAATCCGGCATTGACCGTCGTATACTCGGTGTTGTCATTTTTATTTTGACGCTTGTACCTGTTGTGTCGAGACTTGTCGTTGCTATTTTTTGCTTCAGGGGTGCCGGCATCGCTTGCATTGTTTTTGCTACGGGCCAACCAACTATCCTCGCCCGCACAAAAGCGGGTCATGAGTGATATGAGGGCCACCATGGACTTTGGCTTCTCTTGGCCGAGGTGGCGGGTGAGCCATTTGTCGCGGATGCTGTGTTTAAAGGCCACTAGGGCTTCGGCATCCGGACAGTCGACTATCTGGTTCTTTTTCGTTAGGAATCTAGTCCAGAAATTCCTGGCGGACTCTCTGGGCTGTTGAACTATATGGCTTAAGTCATCGGCGTCCGGAGGTCGAATGTATGTACCTTGGAAGTTATCAAGGAAGGCTTCTTCCAAGTCCTCCCAGCTGCCGATGGAGTTTTCGGGCAGGCTGTTCAACCAGTGTCGTCCAGGTCCTTTGAGTTTTAGGGGGAGGTATTTAATGGCATGAAGGTCATCGCCGCGGGCCATATGAATGTGGAGAATGAATTCTTCGATCCATACCGCGGGGCCTGTGGTGCCATCATATGATTCTCTATTCATGGGTTTGAACCCTTCTGGGAATTCGTGTTCCATGACTTCGTCGGTGAAGCAATGAGGGTGTGCGGCGCCTCTATATCGGGTTGTATCGCGACGTAGCTCTGATGGAGTCCATCTGCGGCTTTCGGCCCATGCATGACTAGGTTTGTCACGTCTGAATAGATGGCCATCATCGCGTGTGGGCGCACGTCCTCGCGATCCGTAGATCGATCTGGTATGTCCTGCTTTATTGTTCAGGTCATGTCGAAGGTCATATGTATGACCGTGAGTTGATTTACCTCTGCCTTTGCGATGAGGCGGGGCGGTCTGGTGTTCGGCTTGAGTTGCCGCTTTGTCCCGGCCACGTGGTGGTCGGTCAGCCGCATTGCGCGATGGTGGTATGTGTTCCAGCGCTTCGTCGTTGAACTGAGGTAGTAATTTGCACTTCGGGTAGCTTTTGGCCGGGCGCGTGAGGCCGTGTTCTTCGGCTGCTAGGACGTCAGTCCATTTATCGTTGAGCAGATCTTGGTCAGCTTGAATCTGCTGCTGCTTCTTTTTCAGGCTCCTTGCAATGGCTATTAGCTGGCGCTTAAAGCGCTCCTGCTCAAGAGGTTCCACAGGCACGATGAAATCCTTGGTGCCGAGGCTCGCCTCACCCTCGGAGAGCGGAAGATAATTACTTCCTCTGAGTCCTCATGTGTGGCCTGTTTACCAGGGCTAACCTGCCCATCTTCCCATTCATCCTATTCGGTAGCTGCGTCAACGGAGTCTTCATTGTCTTCGGCACCTTCTGGAGTGTTATCTTCTTTTGTGTCGGTGTTGCTATCTTTACTGCGGCATGACTAGAGCGGCGCCGCTGACGCCGGCGTTTCGATTGTATCTCAGGAGGTTTATCCTCAACTGGATCTTCTTTGTCATCGTTGATGTTCTCCTTTGGTGCATCCACCATGTATACATTGTACGAGGAAGTGGCCGTCCAGCGTCCGGTAAACGGCGGGTCCTGGGCCTCTTCTTCTCCGGCATCGTCGTCCATACCGTTGATATCGTCAGAGCTGTAATCGAGCAAATCAGTTAAGTCTTCGACAGTGGCTATGAAGTGGGTGACGGGTGGGGAGAAAAATTCCCTGTCCTCAGCTTCTAGTTCGAACCAGATGTAGTTCAGTTGTGAATCCCCCACTAAGGATAGATTTTTAATGAGTTCAGCACCTCGCCCAAAGGTGAGTGCCGGAAGATGTCCGTGGCGCTGAATTCAGCAATCGATGACCGATCATGCTCGACATGCGCGGACGCACATAGTTTGGAACTTCTAAACGGAAACAAGTCCGAGGTTCCGGTGACACAGGCATTACCGGAAGTTAGGTCTATGTCCGTCTCCAACGTCGTGGAGTCTGCAGCTTCCGTGGCGGGGTTGAGCTTCCTATCCTCAGATGGCACGACCTGCTCCGGATCTAAGGCCAGAGTGACTACAGGTGCAATTTTCTGGGTATGGCCCGATGACAGATCTAAGTCATGTTCATCGAGGCGACGAGTAGCGACTGTCGTGGTATTGAATCCGTCGAAGATCAAGTCTCCGTGAATGTCCGCGGCGTAGCTCATGCTCCCGAATCTGACCTGACGGCCAGGGGCGTAGCTGTCGATCTGCTCCAGATGGCCAAGCGAGTTGGACCACAGTGCGAAGCCGCCGAACACAAAGATCTGTCCGGGAAGGAAGACCTCCCCTTGGACAGCGTCGTTGTGGATGATTGAAGGAGCCATCAAACCTTTTGAGGATGTCACAGTGGAACTCTCAATGAAAGCACCAATGTCGGTGTCAAAACCGGCGGATCTCGGGTAGGGGGTCCCGAACTGTGCATCTAAGGTCGATGGTAACAGGAGACAGGGGACACGATGTTTACCCAGGTTTGGGCCCTCTCTATGGAGGTAATACCCTACTTCCTGCTTGATTGATCTTGATGAATATGAGTATTACAAGAGTTGATCTACCACGAGATCGGGATGGCTAAACCCTAAAAGCCTAGCCCATATGACTATGGTAATGATTGTCCGGGATTATCTACGGACCTAGCCCTCCGGTTTATATAAGCACGGGAGGGATCTAGGGTTACACAAGGTCGGTTACAAAGAAAGGAATATTCATATTTGGTCGCCAAGCTTGCCTCCCACGCCAGGGAGAGTCCCATCCGGACACGGGTAGAGTCTTCGGTCTTCGTATCTTCACGGCCGATCAGTCCGGCCCATATCCAATAGGTCGAATGCTCGAGGACCCCTTAGTCCAGGACTCCCTCACTTGTTTATACAAGCAGTTAAGTGGGAGCTCGATTGTGTTTTTAATCTTGTATGTGGATGACATAATACTGATCGAAAACGATGTTTTGATGCTGAACTCGGTCAAGGAATCACTGAATGGCAAGTTTTCAATGAAGGACCTTGGTGAGGTAGCTTACATTTTAGGCATCAAGATCTATAGAGATAGCTCGAGGAGGTTGCTCGGCTTGACCAAAGCACGTACATAGATAAAGTGTTGAAGCGGTTTAACATGAGTGAGGCCAAGAAAGGGTTCTTGCCTGTCTCACATGGTATAAGGCTAAGCGAGACTTAGAGTCCTTCAACATCTGATGAGCGAAGCAGGATGAATCAGATTCCATATGCCTCGGCAATTGGATCCATCATGTATGCCATGATATGTACACAGCCTGATGTTGCCTTTGCAATAAGCCTAATAAGCAGATACCAGGCCAACCTAGGTGAGAGTCACTGGGCAGCGGTAAAGACTATTTTGAAGTACCTGAAAAGGACTAAAGAGATGTTCCTTGTTTATGGAGGTGAGGAAAAGCTCGTCGTAAGGGGTTACGCCGATGCTAGTTTCCAAACCGACAGAGATGATTGTCGATCACAGTCCGGATTCATGTATGTCCTGAACGGAGGAGCAGTGAGCTGGATGAGTTCCAAGCAAGATACAGTGGCCGATTCTACCACGGAAGTCGAATACATTGCGGCTTGTGAAGCTGCAAAGGAAGGTGTTTGGATCCAAAACTTTCTGGATGATCTTGGTATTTTCCCAGCCTTGGTAAAACTGTTGGACCTTTATTGTGATAATTCTGGTGCCATCGCACAAGCCAATGAGCCGAGGAATCACCACAAGACCAGACACATAGATCGGAAATATCACCTGATATGAAAGATCGTAAAGAATGGTGATGTTGAGTTATGCAAAATTCACACAGATGCAAATGTTGCAGATCCGTTGACTAAGCCGCTTCCACAACCCAAGCATGAGGGGCGCGTTAGAGCTATGAGCATTCGATGTCTATTTGATTGAATCTAGTGCAAGTGGGAGACTGTTGGAGATATGCCCTAGAGGCAATCATGTATGATGATATTTCCTATGTGTTTATGAATAAAGATAGTCCTTGGACATTATCAATAATGTGTATCAACAAGTACGTGACTTGTTTATGGGATTATGCATTGTATGATGACTGTCCTAAAAGGTCTCTAGTCGAAAGGGATGTGTGGACGCGCAGCCGACTAGACTAGCATATGACACGGTCAATGGCTTGGTCTCACTAGCCATGGAGCATTGGATGCTAACCGGATAATATTGACTCGGAAGGATCTGGTTGGATTCGACGTAGTCGGATCCGAGTTGAGATAAGGTCCGAGTCGGATAGACCCAACTATGAGACGCAGCGATATGTCATCTGTGAGTCTCTAGTACAACATACGTTTTATGTCCTCAGACCTGAGCTGGCGCATGTACTCGGGATGGTAACATACTTGCTTTGGGCCAACCAAACGCTACTCCGTGACTGGGTAGTTATAAAGGTAGGTTTCGGCCTTGTCCAGACCCATGCTGCGAGACATGGTCGAGCAAGATGGGATTTGCCCCTCCGATCAGGAGAAATATACTCTAGGCCCCTCGTGTGATCTGACCAAGATAAGCATGGCCATGCGACAAGGATTATGAGATAATCTGGTTTGTGGTCGGCATCACTGGAACGAGAAAGACGTCGGGCTAGCACAAGGATGACAGACTCGCCTTGAGTCCGACAACATATATCGTGTGGCAAAAGGAATGGAAGTATGATGTACAGGTTCGTCTAACCAGCTTCATAGTTTGCTTGGTGTGCGACATGCCTTGCTAGGGGCCGCTGCCAACCGTGCAGTTCAGAGGTGATCGGAACTGCGACCAAGCCGGCTTGAACCTAAGGGGTCGCGCGCTTAAGGGAAGGAACCTACGAGGTCGGATCCGGGGACACTGGTAGGATGTGATCCGAGCTGTCGGATTGTGGCCGAGTAGACTTATGGGCTTTAGGGTCCGTGCGAGGCCCAAGTGTTGAGCTCGCGACAGACGCCTATATAAAGTGGGGTGCGTCACACTCATGCGATTGATCGCTTCGGCGCTGTCACTAGGGTTTGCATGTGTTGCGAATAGACACCTCCACTCGCCACCGATTGTGTGATCGGACCTAGAAGTCTGCCGCATGACGTTCCCCCTACACGTGCGGATACCGTTAGAGACAGTGCACTTGCGCCGCTCCGGCGAACCTGTACGTGGGAACCGACGATCGGTCGTTCGAGGGAGATCGAACAAGGAGGAGACGATCCACGCGTACGCACTGCCCCAACTCTTCTTCCGCTGCACGGCACTGCGTGTCTAGTGGTAACGATCCGTGATCCATCTCTCGTAGCATGTTCTTGGTTGTTCTGCGCTTAGGAAATTTTTAATTTGCAGTCGACGCACCCTACCGTAGATCCCAACAGAGGGAGCCAGCTTCGATGTGGCACACCCACAGGAGTAGGATTCTCGGTTGTCGTGTCGGCATCGAGGCGGCGCCTCCCACTCGTTCGGCCACGTCAC
Source organism: Triticum dicoccoides (assembly GCF_002162155.2). Classification (NCBI taxonomy): domain Eukaryota; kingdom Viridiplantae; phylum Streptophyta; class Magnoliopsida; order Poales; family Poaceae; genus Triticum; species Triticum dicoccoides. The sequence continues at coordinate 605,495,061 of NC_041392.1, read as the reverse complement.
TCAAACCGGCATCAATGTCATGGAGTCTCTTCTACTTTGGAGCGACGCTGGTCGGCATGAATGCACAGCAACCGCTTTGCGTGGAGAGAGTTTTTCAGGCGAAGAGGTTTATGGGTGGGACCAGGGTTTCAGACCCGTACATGGCCGCGGTCCGGACGTCCACAAGGCTCCCCCTGGTTTGCATCCGGTGCGGGATATCGAACAATCAAACGCGTCCGCGGACCAATGAAATACCGTGTTTGATGGCAAACTACGTTCGGACACATCGGTCATGACGTTTGCGGGCATTTTGGGGTCCATGTTGGAGATGCCCTAACACAAGGATAAAACAGGAGAGGAATGAAGAGATCATACACTTCGGTTGACCAGGTCAAAACCGG